>NC_141136.1:53706635-53860801 GCF_053477565.2 Lygodium microphyllum | reverse complement strand
CTACCTGGCCAGGACTTTTTACCTTTAAATGATTCAGTGTTCACATGTTCTCGAATTGTACGAACTTTTCATATATGCGTTTAATATATTTCACGTTTTTAGCAAAAGAAAAAGCTAATCAAGCGCAGGTGATAAATATCTAAGTCAACACCATAGAATTCAGATAAGTGATGTCTCCTTGCGTTGCACGGTTTATTATAGTTGCGACATATACCATGCATGTACTCTCATGAAGTGACAAGTGGATACAGGATGACACAGGTCTTTGTGCAAAAGTGTTCAATGCCCGATCACCGCAAGACCATCGATCCCACAAAGATCCACGACAAAGCCATGCTGTCGATAGCAAAAACCACCCTTGCCAATCGCCCACATCGCATAGCCCAAAGCATATTCATGGGCTACGCTCTCTTTCTGGGTCAAGCTATAGTTGGCTCACGGTAGTCGTTACCTCAAATTGTACCAACATCGCGTGTGTCGCAAGGAGGTTTGCAATATCTCAAGTGTATCTCCCCATCTCAACAACTGCTTCTCTAACAACGAGGCTAGGGCACAATCATCACTGTAATATCCATTTCTTGAGCCTTCGAGCTTGACATTTTCCAACCCACTGAAAGGCTGATAGCCTCAACATATTGCAATGGTTGTACTCAGGCAAGTCAAAAAAAAAAAAGAAAAAAAAAAGAAAAAAAAGAGAAGAAAGAAAGAAAGAAAAAAACACAAGAAAAAGCAACAAAGAAAAAAAGAGAAAAAAGAAAAAAAAACAAACAAAGAAAAGAAACGAACGAAAAGAAGCACCCACAATCATAGCACAGCACCTAGGGGTTCTCAAATTAGGTACGTCCAGTGACCTTGATCGACTGGCTCCATCCCTAGTTCCCTAGCCCTTTAGCATCACCCACAATTGTTCAGGGCACATCAAGGGCAGGACATACCTAGGGAGCTTGTCTCGCCTATGGTTAGACCTGTCACCCTGACCCACTTGCACAATTCCCCCTTGCACTCTGCCTTAATACCACTGCAATCAAGTGTGGTAAGCACCGCACGATTGGCCATGAAATGTACACCATCTTCATCAAACAAGTCCAATAGCTTCCAGCTACCGAAAGTGCGGTGTCCCTGTATTCAATTATGCTACGTCGTGCAGTCACAATGCAAAGGATGTCTCATATACCTTCACGTGTACTTCTTCTCAACATGGACAACTTTGCTTCATCAACACATTGTTACGAGAAACTAGCCCGCGGTCTTCTAACTACGTAATACCTAAGTATGCACGAGCACTCACATAATATCTACACCAAAGTATATACACAGTTTGGGTCCTCAAGTGCAGGATAATACTCTCAGCTTGCTTAGAGTTCGACCTGTCTCCCAAACTAATCAAAATATGTCTTGTGCACGATAAAAAGACTAGCACTACCCCTTCGGGAGAGACCACATGCGAGGTTTTCAATTGTAGGTATTGAAGACTCCAACGAAGGCGTCGTTCGCTCTTCATCAACACTCAACTCTGAATTCCTATCCTTATCACCATATAAGCCTGCCAAGAACCAGCATGTACAGAATCCCCAACAAACTGCCACTTGTACTCCATTAGTGCAACCCCCCCAAAGAACAGCCCTACCACGAACTCCCATTGCCCTACCACCTACCACTCAACCCATCAATGTGCCCCAATGACCTTCCTCCCCACCACTACCAACACTCCGCCATGGCAACCACAGACGTCCTTGCCACCCACGTCTTCGAGGCATGCTAAACGCTTGCTACCTACGACAGTGAGTGCCATGGGACTGGCACTCGTCTAGGAGGGGGGTAATGTTAACCCTCAAACGCATGAAGGTGGAAAATCCAGAAAAGCTAAAGCAGAAGACAAAGACAAAGGCCAAGGCAAAGAGAAACGGAAGACAAAGACGCACAAGGAGAAGAGTCCTAAATAAGGGAGAAAGGCGCACAAGGAAAGCGCAAGTCAAAACTTTTGTAAAAGAGTGCAAGCGCATCATGGTTTAATTCAAGGAGCGCCGGGCTCTCACCCGTGCAATTTGTAAATGTAGACATGCGGTGGAAAGGAACCTAGGAAGATAGAAGGACAATGGGAAAAAGGGCCTAGGCTACAGCCGGTCATGTAAAAAAGGGGAAAAGGAGATGACAGCCCAAAAGGGATTTAGGGTTTTGTATATAAAGTTGAAAAGTGAATGAGAAGCTCATTCTTGTGTGTGGCCAAAAGTAGCTCTCTTCTTCTTCTTCTTCTTCTTGCTTGCTTGAGCTTGTGCTTGAGAGAGTGTGTGTGAGAGTGTGAGGGAGTGAGTGTGTGAGGGTGAGGGACCGGGGAGGAGAAGCTCTCCATCTGCTTCTCTCTTCTTCTCTTCTCTTCTCTTCTCTTCTCTTGCTCGCAGCAATGGAGCTTGGAGCATGGAGCTTGGGGATGGAGCTTGCTTGAAGCTTGCACTTGGATCGTGGAGCTACCGAAGTGTGCGAGAGAGGAGGTAACTCAATCGGCATGGAGGTAAGCTCACTACACCCGTAGATATAGATGGCATGTCGGCTATGTGAGAGGTAGCCATTAGTGCTCGGCTTGGAACGCTTGAACAATAAGCGGTCTGTGGGTCTTGGCGGTTGAGCGTGAGCTCCCACACCCTTGCAGTTGGTTTTGGGTTGATTTTGCACCTGTTATATTGCTATTAGAATGGCCCATTTACTGTGCTTTGTAGTTATCAATATATCTATCTACTGGATAGTGCCATCTTTAACATAAATAAGTTGGATGGCATCAACTTCCATTATTGAAAGACCTAGGCTTTGGCAAGTATTGATGTAAAAGAAGAAAATTTGGCCTTTGAAATGAAAATGTACAAAACTCAAGGAGTTTGATGCAGAGGCATGGGCTAATTTGGATGAGCTATGCAAGTCCACTGTTATCTTATCATTGTCCAAGTAGGTTTATTTTGCTATTATTGATACAAAAGGTGGTGCTTATGATTTATGGCAAAACATATACAATCTATGACAAGCAAAGTTCTACAATCACTTGTATTGGTTAAAGAAGCTTGTGGATCTTTGCATGAAGGAGGGCACTCCTATGTCCACTCATATGAATGAGTTTCACTCCATTATCAATCAGCTTATCTCACATGGTATTAAGTTTGAGGATAACATAAAGTCTTTATTCTCTCTTGTTACATTACCCAAGTTTTGGGATACATTGTGTATTGTTACGAGTGCCAATCCCCCCTAAAGATGGGTTTAAATGCTCCAATGTAGAGGGAACTTTGCTTATAGAAAAAGTGAATAGGAAGGAAATTAATGCAACATGTACTTCTCAAACACTTATAGTTAGAGGTAGACGTGATGGTAAGGGGAATAATAACCATAGTGTAGACCAACTGGGGCAAGCTTAAGTCTAATGGACAATCACATATTAAGTCCTATGGTCCCAAGTCCTCTCTTACTATTGTGGGCAATAGGGTCCCATAAGGCCACAATGCCATAAGATGTGCAATGATAGGTGCAAAAAAGGCCAAGGAAAAGTACAAGAAAACACCAAGTCTTCTAATGATTGCAACATTGTTAAATCCACTATTAAGATTGAAGAGATAAATGCCTTGGAGTATAATTTAGATGATTTTATAGTTGTTGTTTCTTCTTTTGATGATACTCAATTACTTGATATTCATTTGTTTACTCTTAGTGTTGACGTCTTAATTTAAGGGCTTCCTTCCATGCTATCCCACATCACCATTGGTTTTACACCTAACACATTGTTATAGGTTCAATCAAATTGGGTGATGATCATGTATGTGATATTGTTCACATAGGTGATGTGAGACTACAATTTTGTATTAGTGCTCCATTTGTATTGCATGATGTACATCATGTCTTGGCTTTGACTAGAAGCCTTATCTTGGCTAGACAGTTGGATGATAACATGTATCATGTATCTTTTAGTGATTCTCCAAGGAAGATTACATGTGTCAGATTCATTTTTGCTAGAGGTTCCAATGTTTGTAGTTGTATCCCTTACTTATATCAAGATCTGTTGATCATGTTTTGGCCATAACCAATCTTCAACATGTATCTCTTTGGCATTACCATCTTGGGCATATGCCCTTTAAAGGAATGAAAGTCTTGACTAATTTCTAGTATTTATTACCTCTTGACTAATGTTTTGATTCATGTGATCATTGTTTATATGGCAAGTTGACTCATGACTCACATAAAAAGTCTAGTTCTACACGTGTAGGTGAGCTATTGACTCTTATGCATTCAAATGTTTATGGTCCATGCCATGTCACTCATTAGTGGTGCAAAATTCTGTTAGATTCATTGATTATTATTCCATAAGGTCTAGGTCTATCCCATAAAACATAAGTTAGAAGTTTTTCCTATGTTTCAGTGCTTTCTTGCTATAGCTGAGAACACTCTGAGCATAGTTTGAAATGCCTATGATCTAACAATAGTGGTGTGAATATGTTTCTAAGGTATTTGAGAAGCTATATGATGAGAGAGGTATTAAGCATAAGCTGACCCATCCCTTTTGCCCCACCCTAGAATGGTGTTGCAGAACAAATGAATAGGACTATTCATGAAAGAGTTTACAATATGCTTAGTCAAAGAGGCTTACCACATCATTTTTGAGTTGAGGAGGTTACTATTGCAATTCATTTGATTAATAGATCCCCATGCTCCGCTCTTAGTGGTAGAATTGCAAAGGAGGTATGGTCTGGTAGACCTCCCTCATATATGCACTTGCAAGTCTTTGGATATCAAGCTTTCATCCATATTCTCAAAGACAAATGGAACATATTGGATCCAAATTCCATCAAATGCATATTTCTAGGATATGGTAATGCAGGTAAGATGGGATGTCTCCTTTGGGATCCATAGGCTTGAAAGGTTATCTTCAGGCCGCCATGATGTTGTATTTCATGAGGAAAATATGCATATGAGACTAGAGTGGGTTGTTGAGGTTTGTATGATGATCTTTTAGGAAGAGCCTCCTATTATAGTATAGTCGGGCCCACTTAGCCTGCAACTGTTAATGATATAGTGGTGCAACATCCACTTGTTATGTAGGATCACGATATTAGAGGACAAGTAGTATGAGTCCCACAAGTGGTCTTGAGATGCTCTCCTAGAGGCTCCTATTCTCTTGATTATTTTGATCCCTCTATGCATTATGTCATCGCTGACAGATTTCGATCAGCCCCTTACTTATAAGGAGTCTATGCACAGAGGTGATAGTCACTCTTGGGAGAGGGTCATGCACTCGTCATGCAATCTAAGTTTGATTTGCTCTAGAAAAATCATATGTGGGACTTGGTTTCCTTTCCAAATAGTAAATATGCATTGCCATGCAAGTGAGTATATAAGTTGAAGAGCACCCCTAGTCACCCTAAGCCATTATATAGGGCATGTTTAGTTGCAAAGGATTTTAAATAGGAAAGGAAGTTGACTTTGATAAAATATTCTCCCATGTAGTCAAGATGACTACCCTACACTTGGTTTTGGCCTTGGTTGCACATTTAGATCTGGAGCTCTATCAGATGGATGTAAAAACAAATTTCTTACATGGGGACATGCATGAGGACATTGATATGTAGCACAAGTTTGATGCTTTTATGCATTGGTAGGCTTATTCATGCAGCATTATGGATCCATTTCTTTACATGAAGAAGGCCCATGATGGTAGCATTATCATTTTGATACTATATATCGATGATATCTTGATTATTGAAGTGCTCATGCTGAGCTAGATGCTTTGAAGATGTAGATCAAGAAGAGCTTTGAGATGTAGGACATGGGATATGCCTCTCACTTGGTATGCACATTATGCACAATCACTTTGTGGGACTCCTTTATGTATCCCAAGAAGATTACATACGTAAAGTACTTGAGTATGGGTGATAAGCCTATTGGTACATTAGCTTCTCATGTTTAGATGGTGAGAAGGCCAAGATGGCCAATTTTCTATATGCATCAGTAGTGGGCAACTCGATGTGTGCCATGATAGCTACTAGACTTGCCATAGCATTTGCAGTGGGAGTTGTGGCTCGTTATATGGCGACATCTAGTTGGCGACATTGGGACATCACAAAGGGTATCATAAGATACCTTAAGGGTACTTCAGATATATGTGCATATGTTATGGTGGTCAAGATACTAGAGTCATGGGCTACACAGACTTCGATTATATAGGACACATAGGCAATAGGAAGTTAACCTCTGGCTATGCCTTCACCTTTGTTTGAGGTACTATTTCTAGGATGTCTAGAGGGTACAAAAATGCACAGCCTTGTCTATTTACCAAGGCTAAGTACATTGTAGCCATTGAGGCATGCAAGGAGGCCTCTGCCTAGTTTAGACCTTGGTATGGCTATGACTCCTACACTCTATGAGTGCCATCCAATTGGCACGTAATCTGGTTTTTTATGTAAAGACCAAACACATTGAGATATGTTATCACTTCATGAGAGAGGTGATGGAGGAAGATAGCACTTGTCAAGATCTTGACTAGTGAGAATCCTACAAATCTCCTAATTAAAAGTCTCCTAGTGGAACATTATGCATGCTTGCCTTAGGAAGATGAGGGGCGTAGGATGAGATGATGTCTATTCCTCATCCTATTGTACTTATATGTATACTTTGTGCTTTGTCACTTTTCTCGTATTCACCTTTAAGTGGGAGGTTATTCGGTGTTAAATGCCACATGTGTCTAGCCACCTACATTTACTTTGTACACTGTGCTAGCACACCTATACATTGCTAATGGGTGGTTGCCTTTCACTATCACTTTATTCTTTATTCTCTATGATAATAGAATAAGGGAGACCTCCATAGCTCTTGCATTCTCTTACTTTTACTTGTCCTCTAGAAATATGCATGTCTACATTGAGATAAATGGGAATATAATTTCTATGTTCCAATGCAAATGGAGACCTTATACACCTCCATTTGTAAATTAGCATAAGTTACACATATTTCTAATAAGCCAATATATAATGTTTTCCATGTGCCCTATAATGAGAATTCAAGTATACGAAAGTGCATCTATGAGGAAATGTAATAGGAGTTTGGTGATCCTATAGATGTTAAGAATGTGCATACTTTGAAGCATCATCATGCAATCGGAAGATTTCATCTCGAATGGCATATAGAATGCTTTATGAAATTATTGATTGACGAAAGATTTTGTAACCAAGATAGTTTTGCTATGCTTTGTTTTTTCCTCCTCAAACAATCCTTAATCATATGCTTTCACAACTTGAACCATACATGGTGTCCCAATGCTTGTTGGAGAATCATGCATGCAATTTGGTGTTGCCTCGGTACCTTCAAGCTTGGAACTAATAGATTTCTTTATTTGTGTGAATATGCATATCATAGTTCCTTTGTCATATTGTATGTGGATGGTCTTCCTTGGCTCTTTATACCAATACTCAGATCCTATAGCACTAAAGGCTCTTTGATTGAAAACTTTTTCATGGAAAGAAATTATTTGCAATGATGGGCTCTCCACATGAATTGCAAGAACTACTTTTTTGCTAGAGAGATTGGGTCATTTTCTTTGTAGCACTTCCATCTATTCAATAGATATTGGATCTTTTCCTTGACATCTACAAATTGAAGTCTTAATATCTTCATGAATCTTCTCATTTACTAATGTTTCCTAACATTTGTCGAACTTCATTTTCGAAGGTTGTTGAGCTAGAGTCATAAGTTATGCTTGCATATGTATACATGTTGGCCATTGTTATATGTCTCTCAAGAGTTTATTATTGATAAATGCCTCATAAGTGACATTAATATAAAGGTGGACTCTAAAGACCTCTTTTTGTATCCTTGTACCCAAGCTCATTTCTTGGAAACACTTTTGTTTCAGTTTCTACCTCTACTGGTAGACTTTTGCTTAGCTTTGTTGGGCAAGATTTATTTCCATTTCTCACTTGCATAAACCATGGAAACCTCATACATAGATATATGGAATTAAAATACTTATTTATTAAGAAAAATAATAAACAATTTATCATTAATTTCTATTTCTTATTCATTAGGCAATCATAAGCTATAAATTATTAGGGTTTTAAGATCAAGTTCTCAACAATATGTAATTACAATATATCTCTAGGTGGCAATGGGTTTAGGCATGGGGCACATTATGAAAATCATTTATACACTTGTAAGGAACTAATCACATAATGGTAGCTAAAATATGCATGGGCACATTATCGATGATACCATGAAGGGAACTTAACTTTGCACCCTACATAAATAACAATGCTAATCTCTGTTTTAGAGATTTAGTGTGGTTTTAGCCTAAGCATATAAGAGTGTAGAATGCAAGCATATCACACTAAAATGCTACGACTTCTTAATGTTTTTTTCCTTCTAACACAACTAGGTTGGTGCACCAAGATGCTTCTATTTCCTAACATTATAAATATGCGATTGTTTTTTGACTTTTTTTTTAATTCTAATCATTTTCTCACTATTAGATATAGGATGCAAAAAAAACTACACCAAAATCCATAAATTATTAATAGAATTTATTATTAACATAGAAAATGCTAAGGTGAAAAGTCCTAGAATAGGTGTAAGGGTGATGGAGAGTGTTAGATAGTGTGACAAATGATTAGATTTTTATACGATTGAGATTTGAGTCTTGAGCAGTTGTTTATATTAGGAGTGTTTTTTTCCTACAAAACAATATTTCATACAAAAGATTGTCTTGTGTGAAAGAACTATTTCATATGAAAGAATCTTTTGTAAAAAAGATTAGTGATTATACAATATTTAGGATATTATACAAACTAGCATTCCGCGCGAAGTTGTCGTGCCATCGCACGGTAACTTCGCTCAACAATCCATTTCTCATATTTATGTCTCCTCTTTGCCCTCTCTGTTTCTACTTTTTTTTATTTACTCTCTCTCTCTCTCTCTCAAAATCCCTATGTCTAATTTTCTCTCTCTCTCTCTCTCTTTCTCTGCCTTCTATTTTAGTTTATTTTTTCTCCTCTCCTGGTTCTCTCTCTCCTTTTATTTCCCCCCTCTCTCCTCTCTTTTCCTTCTCTCTCCCTCTCCTCTTTTTTTCTTCTTCTTCTCTCTCTCTAGAGCTTCATTCTCTTTTTAAATTTTTTCTTCTCTCTCTCTCTCTCTCTCTCTCTCTCTCTCTCTCTCTCTCTCTCTCTCTGCTTTTCTTCTTTCTCTCTCTCTCTCCTCTCTTTTCCTTCTCTCTTTCTCCTCTATTTTTATTCTCTCTCTCTTTTTAAATTTTATCTTTTCTCTCTCTATAATTCTCTCTACATGTTTCCCCTCTCTTTCTCTCTCTCTATAATTCTCTCTACATGTTCCCCTCTCTCTCTCCCTTTTGTCTCCTCTTTTTTCCTTTTTTTCTTCTCTCTTTAAATTTTTTTTCTTTTCTCTTTCTTTTAAATTTTATCTTTCCTCTCTCTATAATTCTCTCTTTGTGTTCAAATTCTCTCTCTTCTTCTTCTTTGCTCTCTCTTCTTTTTTCTCTCTGCTTCTCTCCCCTCTTTTCTTCTCTCCCCTCTCTCCTCTCTCTTCCTTTTTTCTTTTTCTCTCTCTCTCTTAAATTTTATATTTCCTCCATAATTCTCTCTCTTTGTTCCCCCTCTCTCTCCCTCCCTCCCTCTCTTCTTTCTTTTTTGCTCTCTCTCTCTCTCTCTCTCTTTCTCTCAAGTTTTTTTCTCTCGCTCTCTTTTCTCTCTGTATACTTTTTCTTCTCTCTATTTTTCTCTTTTCTCTCTTTCTCTTTCTCTCCCCGTATTTTCTCTCTCTTTCAAATTATATATTTCCTCTCTGTCTCTCTCTCTAAGTCAAAAACTATATAAAAAAGATTTAATTTAAAAAAGACTATTCTCTTTTCTCTTCCCCCCCTCTCTCCGTCTTTTTCTATTTTTTCTTCTCCTTTTTTTAAATTCTTCTCCTTCTTTTTTTTCTTCTTCTATCTCTCTCTCAAAGTGTGTGAAAAATTGTCTAAAAGAATTTTAAAAATATTTAATTTTAAATTTTAAATCAAAAAGTTTAATCTAATTGTGTGTGAGAGAGAGAGAACTTAGGCCCTACACATGAGAGAGAGGGGGGAGGGGGAGAAGAAAAATGTTTAATTTAAAAAAAACTATTCTATTTCCTCTTTCCCCCTCTCCATCTTCTTCTTCTTCTTCTTCTTCTTCTCTCTCTCTCTCTCTCTCTCTCTCTCTCTCTCTCTCTCTCTCTCTCTCTCTCTCTCTCTCTCAAAGTGCGTGAAAAACTATGTTCGAAAAACTTTATATTAAAATTTTAAAAAAGTATTTAATTAAAAGGAAATTTTAATCCAAGAGAAAGAGAGAGAGAGAAAAAAACTTTTGATTTAATTAAAAGAGAGAGATTAATTAAAAGAGAGAGAGAGAGAGAGAGAGAGAGAGAGAGAGAGAGAGAGAGAGAGAACAAACCTAGGGAACCTAGGCCCTACACATGAGAGAGAGAGAGGGGGAAGGGTGGAAGAATTTAATTAAAAAGGGGAGGGGAAAGAGAAAGTGAGAGATTACATTTGAGAGAGTGGGGAGGGGGTTTTAATTTTAAAAAGGGAGGTGAGGGGAGGTGCCTTTTAATGAAAAAAAGAAGGGGGAAAAGAAAATGAGAGATTACACTTGAGAAAGAGGGGAGGGGAGGGGGTTTTGATTGAAAAAGGGAGGTTTGGAAAAGGGAGTAGGTTTGGGAAGCCCTTTGGAGGGGAGGGGGTTTTGATTGAAAAAGGGAGGTTTGGAAAAGGGAGTAGGTTTGGGAAGCCCTTTGGAGGTTCGGGGCTTTCCAAACCTACAATGAATATAATATAGTAGTAAGATATTTGATGTTGGAGTGTACAAAACATCTTTTTATATAGTACAACTATATTGATGCAACTTAGGTTAGAGGGCTAGAGGGCTTTAGGATAGCATCTTTTAATTGAAGATTGCTTTTCACACAAAGGTTATTTCAAGATCTAATATTGCATGCTTTGTATATATTTGAAAACTCTTTAACAATGCAAAATACAACCCTTATGAAGTATCAACTTTCAAAACATTTATTTTCAACACTACTTTAGCAATTATGATTCCTTCAATCTCACCTAGCCTATGAAGGTTGGTTGTATCCAAGTGAAACCAAAAAAGATACCATATTCATAGTTGAAACTCACATAATCTTGGCAAATTCTTTTCTGGACGTTGGTCAACTACTTTCTAATCAACATATCTTGAAATACTCCATACAGGTTGTTTGGTGAATTTAACACACTTGAACAACTTTTTTAACACTAGGTGAACACAACAAAGCAATCCCACATTAACCATCATCCATAACCTTAACTATTGGTGGTTATGTTTCAATACTGTAAACATCTAATTGAGGTAGCTATTGGACCTATAACAAATTTTGTAACTATAAGAGAAACATTCAGCAATGTGTTGTACATTTTGTGAAAGTAAAAGGAAAACCTTGTCTATATGTGAAGATAATGTTGATTCTATACAAATCTTTAGTGGTAATATTCCTCACATCCTAATTCATCACATGAAGTGCTACACCTTATAGAAGAAATGCATAAAAAATCCTCAAACATAATTGTCATCAAGTCATAAGTGTCATGATCTACCTCCTGAAGCATGCAAAGTAATCCAAGACCACTTCCTCTATTGAGATTTTTACATGCAAACATTTTGAAAATATATACAACATTAGGCAAATACAATGCAACATACCTACTCTTCTTTTCTTTTCTCATATGGTTGATTGCTCACAATTATTATGCAAATGACATGTTTTTTTCCACAAGTAAAGAGTCTCTAACATCTCTCATATGTCTTTATATGTATACCCACTAGGCATTCCTATATTATTGCATATTCCTTATAGAACCAAATATGTACCAAACCCAATAGAAAACATGTCAGAGAGTCTTAATCCTTATTAAATCTTGACCAAAAAAAAGGTAGACTCTGTAATATCATTTGCAATATACTTCGGTATACCTTGTAAATTTCAAACATTCTTGGAATCTCTAGCAAATCCCATGTATATCTTCTCTAAAATTTTTCAATGATTGGTGAATATAATTTCAAATAATTGTTATTGAACCTAGTATACTTTTGAGCCCTAACTTCAACTCATTTAAAAATACACAATTGGTGCATATTGGCCACTAAAGTAGTCCCTATTGGGTATACCATACATCGCCTTCATTCATCATATTCAGCAATCCTAGCTTCTACTTTTACTTTTACAAGAATCAAGCTAGGTTGCCTTCATTCCTCAACATCTTTCCTTCATCTTCTTTGTTCTAATTGCTCCCTTGGTACATTGATGCTTTACCTTCATTTCTTCCTTTTTTATAAGCCAATCCTCTAATTTTGTATGCCTTAGTGGCCCCATTGTCATCTTTTATGGTGTCTCTCGTTTCTCTTACTACATGGTGTATTTTCTTTCTATGACTAGAACATGCATATTTGGTCTCCAATCTAGCAACATTGCACCCGCTTTTGAAAACTTCTAGCATCATCATCATGGATGGCCTATCTTGATCTTATGACATGTAACATCATTGTGAAGTTTTCTCTCTCAATTTACTATTCAATTTTATCATAACCCAACTTATGCTTTTGCAAACAACAACATTTGTTCAATGTAGGATATAATTTGTTGGGTTAGGTGCTTTGCATAGTAGATTAATTGGCATTATCGTAAAGTTCACATAGCAAATTAATCTATTTTGTTATATAATCCACAAAGTAGATTAATTGTCCATGTTGCTAATTGTCCATGTTGAAGTAGATTAATTGTCCATGTTACTCCACATGCAAATATTTTGAGATACAAAACATAACATGCTTACAAACCACTAGTTTGCATGCTCATTGATTTTGATTCAATAGATATGGTGTGATAGGTGCTCATAGTTTGCATGTCCTAGCAAACTATGAGCATGATGTTGATTTTGATTCAATACATGCTTTTTAGCCATAGAGATGATGTTGAAATCCCAGAAAACATGTGATGATCTCTCTTTCAAGTTGTTCCATTTTTATTTGTTTGGGATTTTAGTGTCACATTGCCACAATTTCATTTTTGTTTTTCACAACAACATCTGTAGCTATCATTTATTCAGGAATTGTTGTGTCAAATGGGTGTTAATGTTGATAGAACTTGATTCTTGCTTCTACAACAACATATTTTGGTGTGTATGCTAGTATGTTTTTTATCTACTTTGCAATTTTCCAATTACATAATTGACTTTGAGCTCTTCTTCCATATACTATATTGTTTCTTAAAATCCTGGTCATGTATTTCACATGTAATGCAACACTACATATCTGCTTCTTTAGCATTATGAATATTTTAAACATCAAGGTTGAAGCAAGCACTCCACAAACATGACATTTGTGTCAATCAAGACCATTAAATTTGGCATGCAGTATTGCCCATAATCAAGGATTTAAGTTAGTGATCATTTTTTCTTGACATTCTACATTAGAGCTATGGATTTTAGGTTTTATTGTAGATGCATCACTTACTTCATCCCTTTCAATCTTCAAAGTTTTTAGGGCCACTTCTTATTTTTAGTTTTTAAAACCTCATCTTTAGTAAGAAATAACCATGTGGTGACTCATAATCCGACAATGAACTAGTGGAGTTGTACTCATCTCAATGGTCCACCAATACCCAACTATCCATGGAAATGTTTAACTAACCTTAGTCATTTCCTTCCCAAAACTTTAGCCATGTATTTTCTTATGTGATTTCAATAACCTATGTGATTCTACCCAACTTGCAAAACCTCATTCATTTCCTTGTCCAAGCTGAATTGATTATGAGTCAAATCCAAACCATAGAAGCTTCCAATGACCTTTATGTTGTGGGATTTCTATTGTTGGTCGAAGAGATAAAGCAAAGCCCTCATGGACAACAAACAAAAAGTTGCATTGATTAACACCAAAAAAACTACTCAAGATGGTGAAAAGCCAACAAATAGAAGAAATTGTAATATTGTGGAAAATCGGGTCATTTAATTAAAGATTGTTTGAAATTGTTTGAGAAGGAAGCAAATAAGGCACAGATAGGATGCCTAGCACATATGCATCCCCATCACATATAGAATTTGTTAATATCGCAATAGAATGGGATTTACTACAATGCTATGATTACCCATCTTTATATGCTATATGAGATGTTGCTTGCAAGCACAACAATTCTCAAGGAGAGACATTGTCCTCAATTAAATAAGCTCGTAGAGGGAATATAATTACATGTTCCAATTAGTCCTCTTATCCTCTATTAAAGGTCTTGGAAAGATTTGTAAAGTCACAATTCTACGTGTATTACATGTGCCAAGGTTCAAGATGAACTTGCTATCTTTTGCACTCACTATCAATTTTTGCACTTCTTAAGGTTGGCTTAATGGTCAAGTTTATGGATGCTAGATATGTTGTTCATGATCTTAGTGATGTGATTTAGCATGATATGGTATGTACAAACTCATTGCATATGAGAAAAGTGTGGATGAGCAACATATTCAATTTCACAATAGGCATGTTATGTTTGATGCAAAGTGTTAGCATGCATGCTTTGGTCATCTAAAGTTTAATGATGTATTACGCATGCAAAAACATGATATGATGTTGAGGATACCAAATGCTTGAGAAAGTTTTTGAAGGTTTTAAAAAGTTTGCCACAAATTTCCTTTAAAGCAACAAGAATGCTGTGTATTAAAGTTTAGAAGCTCATTTTGAAATTTTGCTACCCTTGCATGCAAGATTTACATATTTATGTCCTAATATACTTCTCCATCATATTTAACAAGACATAACT
This sequence comes from Lygodium microphyllum, assembly GCF_053477565.2. Taxonomy (NCBI): domain Eukaryota; kingdom Viridiplantae; phylum Streptophyta; class Polypodiopsida; order Schizaeales; family Lygodiaceae; genus Lygodium; species Lygodium microphyllum. Next base: position 53,845,957 of record NC_141136.1, on the reverse strand, counting down.
CGAAAACAATAACAAATTGTGAAGCTCCAAATCACAAAAAAGGCAATGTTAACAAAATATTAGCACTCACAAACAATTATTCTAATAGTGAGAAGATCACTTCAGGAGTGGTGCTCCTCTAGCTTTGCCACTCTAGACATGGCATGGAAGAGAAGGGGACGAAAGAAGCAAGAGTGCAATAAGTCAAAAGAAGAAAGCACACTTGCTAGATGCATACACAAGCACAAATGAGCTCATTGGTATGGCAAGACACTTGATTCCATGAGTACTATGTTTTAGACTCTCCTTTGGCTAACAATAATATCTACATTTTGTTTAAAATATTTGGTGCTATTAACATATCAACTTTGGGTGTCCCCTTGTTTTATACCATAGGTGATCATGGAAGTAAGTAGTAGCCGTTCCCAAATTAATTGTGAGGCACATGCACATCAAGGCATATATTTACCACATTTTTTAAAGAAGAATGTTACAAACTATGAGAAATGCACTATCACCTATACTATCTTATAATTGAAGGATCTCCCATGATCCTACATGCAATATTATAAACTATGAGAAAGGCACTATCATCTATATTATCTTATAATTGAAGGGTCTTCCAAACCTAGACTCAATCCTACATGGTGGTGAGCATAGAGTCCATCCAAACTATGTTTTGAAATATATTTTTAGAATTGGAAAGGATAATGGGTCTCTCTCCCCCTTTCTCTACATTAGTAGTTGTGGCAACTTGCGACTTTGCAAGCATTATGCATTGAATACATGTGTGTTTTCATATCCCTCCCCTCTCTCTCTCTCTCTCTCTCTCTCTCTCTCTCTCTCTCTCTCTCTCTCTCTCTCTCTCTCTCTCTCTCTCTCTCTCTCTCTCTCTCTCTCTCTCTCTCTCTCTCTCTCTCTCTCTCTCTCTCTCTCTCTCTCTCTCTCTCTCTCTCTCTCTCTCTCTCTCTCTCTCTCTCTCTCTCTCAGTAGCACCCTTCTACACTCATTGAAGCTCTTGTGTATGACAATCAAGATGAGATCATGGAGGATCAAGTGCATGATTAACAATGGAAGTGGAAGATGCTTGTGTTGGACTTGGATGGGATGCCTTGGGGGGAGTAGCTCCTTCTCTTACCTCATGGCACTAGTTTGATGAGCCTTCAATTTGGTGAAAGTTTCCATTGGCCCTACCCTTGAGTGGCTTGGGTCACACCTTGTGGCATGTTTTCTTCACTTTCAATAGTTGCATCCTCACCACCAACCCCCATGCATGGTCAAGCCCTTCACCTTCGAGTTCCTAGGCATCAATGACAAAGCTTTCGCAAGCTCAAGTACCAAACTTGATGGAAGACTTATTGTTTCAATCATTTCATTTGATTTGGCAATGGCTACCTTTCATGTAGCCTATACATCCTCCAAATCCCAAACCACACGAAAGCAAGAGTGAATAAACTGACAAGGGTATAGTGAACTCAGTGCCTTACCTTCTCCTCATGATGTCACAATGCAAAATCTCAATGGTGGCTCCACAATCCATGCAATGATACTTCATCTGCAATCTCTACTCCATAGCTCCCAATCTGATCCACAAGCACTCAATCCACGAGACATGTCTAATAGGAAGAAGTATTAGGTGTACAAACTAAAGCTAAATCAGCTCACAATCATCAATGTTTGCAAGATAATGTATACCAAAACCAATCGAGCATATACGCATATGCAAGAGACCGCTATTGTCTTGAATAAACCCCCAGTAAACCCTCACAATATCACACCTAGGTTATAAAGACCATGTCACATGAGAAATAAAAGGAATGAAATACTTTCAAAAGAACATTGAAAAAGTAAGCATAGAGCAAGCATGAGTGGGTTATGGTTGAGAACCTTAGAAATCATATGAAATAAGTAAAGTACAATGCACAAGTGCACTTGGGATATCATGATACAATGATTACAAGAAAAATCTTGTACAATGTGTTGGATGGTAAACAAGGAGAGGTATCTTCCATGTGAGAATGAAGTGTTGTGAGACTGGAAGAGAGAATATGTGGGAACTCATGCATGTACAAGATATGTTGCATGTTCTAAGCACTAACCAATGCATGATTAATGTCATTAGGAAAAAAATTTACAAAGGAAAACCAAGAAAAAGAAAAAAGGGGATGAAAAAAGTAGGATCATCATCATCCTCGTTTTGAGTGCCTTGCTTCTACATCATCTTCTAGAGCACCATATCCGAGATATCAATGTCTCTCTTAGTTGCTCTGTGCCTACTGATCTAGCACCACACTACATTCAACCTTACAACACCCAGTCACACTACTGTATGCACTAGTGCACTCAAGTGCACATTCACAAGTGCTTGATGCAATACATTATGCACATCAGTGCACTACACATCTTAGGACCTTCTATAGCATCATGCATCAACACCCAACCAAAACCACTTATACTACATTGAAATCCTTAGGCCTTACATCTCTAGAACACACTATCAGTAGACATTTGCATTAAAAATCCATAATGCACATCATAGAGCTCTCAGTACACCCATGTGCACTACACCACCTATCACACCCAACACATTCACTCCACACTAACACTTTCCACCATCCACAAACCACAATAGCGCACACGTGTGTATTAGAGTATCCATAATGAATGGGCCACACCCTTGCACAAACCCTTAGGACTCTTCACACATGCACAACCTATTGTACTAGTGCACTAGCCTAAAACATCAAGTGCACATGCATGCACTAGTGCATAGGTAGCTAGTGCACAGATGTGTACTAAAATACTCACCCTACATCATAGTGCACTGCACACACATGCATTAGTGTGCCTTGCACATCATGTGCATTCCATATTGCATCAATCGCCACTTAGATTACACCCTTTCATGTTAACTTGAACCCTTATACTCCCTAACCCACTTTGCACATACATACATCATAAGCACCCACCTCATTGCATCTTAGCACACACTTACATTAGTGCACTACCCTTGCACTTGCAGTGTTGATGGGGCACACCAATTTACAATAACCCAACCCTAATGCACATAAGTGTACTTGTGCACTCATTGGTACACACATGCATTAGTAGTGTACTTACCTTGCACCATAGTACCTAGGGTGCACATGCACCAAGTGTAGGTCATTGCATGTCACATAGACTCCACTTAACCTAGCATAGTTTTCATTAAGGGCTCCTCGATCTAAGCTCTGATACCAATTGAAGTGAGGAAGCCCTAAGTGGAATCTCATGAGCAAAAGCAAGAGCTATGGTGGAAGAAGCAAGAGAGCAAGAGCAAGAGGCACATGATGTGGGAACTCCAATAGTCACAATGTGTGATCGACCTTCCTTTATTCAAATGTCATTGAAAGAATAAAGAATGAAGTGATAGTGATAGGGACCCACCACCTGCACCATACATGTGTAGAGATACTGTCAGTATAATGAAGAAGAAAAAAGACCACCTAATCTCTCCTCCAATCCAACAAGAAGGGGAAGAAGAGAAGAATGTGCACAAGGAATGAGCTTCACCTCTCAAATCCCTCACAAGATGGAGTACAAGTAGATAGAATACAAGCAAGAAGAAGAAGCATGCTCTCAAGATTCCACACCACAAGAATGAGCTTGTCCATTCTCTTTTTGGTTTTATACATGGGGTTTGGAGTTTGGGCTTCCACTTAAGTTGGGTGCCCAGCCTTTGTATTTGCATCTTGGCTGGTCTTTCATGATCTATGTATGCATATTAGGTTACATTGACCATCATGAAAGTGGATGAAAGATCGTGCCCATGCTCTTTCAAGCTATGGGTCTTACTACCCAATGAAAATTATTACAAATTACACAATGCTATGCTTGACTTTTAAAACAATGTTATAGTTCATTATATGATTGTGGGCTTTCACCAAAAATTATATGCCTTGTGTCCTTCGCTTGTTTTGCACTTCTCTTTACTTTTTCTACCTTTTCATGTCTTTATTTATTTGCTTTGTTGTTCTGCTACGTTCCATCCTATGGTTAACATTACCCTCCTCCTAGATGAGTGGTAGTCCCATGGCACTCTTTGTTAGAGGTAGCATGCTTTAGCTTGCACCAATGATGAAGAATATCAAGGAAAATTGTGAGATCATTGTAAGGAGAGTGGTGGTTGTCATTGGAGCTTGATTTGCATACTGAAATGATTGGAAGATCCTGGTGGGAATCGCAAATTTGTTGCACATTGGACACCAAGTAGAAAGTAGTAATGTGAAATGAATGCAACTCATGGAATTAGGATCTCCTAGTGGGAGAATTTTTGGAATCAATTGGACTACTTGAAGCTAGGCACCATACAGGATGTGAACTCAAGTTAGAAGTTGCAAGCCACTACATTCCCTTGTACTTGCAAGGGCAAACATCTCGTGTGCTCTCCCTAGGGAAGTGCCAGTTGATTGCATGTGTACAAGACATATGTATGGATTGGGAGATGGCTTGAACTGAAGGCAAAATCCCAAGTGTTATCCCACACTTGAGGACCCAATCTATATATAGGCTATGGTGTGATTATTATGTGAGTGTACCTATTGACATAGGCTATTACATAGTTAGATGACATCACAATGGCTTTCGTTTGACAATTATTGATGAAGTAGGGCACTGATGATGATAGATAGGTGATGGGAAGTATTATCATTGCCCTAGTCCAGAATCCATCCTTCCACAAGAGAGACCTCGAAGTGCCATGGGACTGGCACCCGTCTCAAAGGGGGGTAATGTTAACCTTACTTCAAGATGACGAAAAATGAAGCAAAAAGTGAAAAAAGAACAAAAAAAGAGCAAAGGCGCAAAGGCGTCCCCTAAAAGGCTAAGTTGAGGCGAAAGCGTAATTTTAAAGAGAAGGCGCCTCAAAAAACTCTTGTAAAAGAGCACCAAGCTCCCTCCTGTGCCATTTGTAAAGGAATAGACAGATGTAGGTAGGCATAAGGCAAGAAAAGGGAAATAGGAGAAAGGACCTTGCCACAAAGGCCGATCATGTAAAAAGGATGGGAGCCCATGGAATTTTAGGGCTTGTATATAAAGTTCAAAAAGTGAATGGAAGCTCATACATTCTTTGGTGTGTGGGGCTAACAAGAGACCTCTCTTCTTCCCTTCTTCCCTTCTCTTTGCTTACGTGTGTGCTCTTGAGAGAGGGAGTATGAGAGTGTGAGAGAGTGAGTGTGTGGGAGTGAGGGATCAAGAGGGTGAAGCTCTTCACCATCTCCACTTCTCTTCTTCTCTTCTCTCCTCTTTGCTCTTGCATGCACAGCTATGGTAGATGGAGCTTGATGGAGGAGGCTTGAGGGTGCTTGTGCTAGCATCAAGGATCATGGAGCTACTAGTGTATGTGAAGGAGGAGGCAAATCATTTCGGCATCGAGGTAAGATCACTACATTCGTAGGTTCGAAGGCACGTCGGCTATGTGAGAGGTAGCCATTAGAGCTCGCTTGGAACACTTGAAGTAATAAGCGGTCTGTGGGTCTTGGCGGTTGAGCGAGAGCTCCCACAGGTATCTAATGATTGAGGCTTGATTGATAGTAGAACTTCCACCCTTGATTGACACTTGTCTTCTCATTGTATTGTGCTTTGTCCTTGGATGACAACAAAGGCAGACTTGTATATGGAGGACAATCTTGCAAATGTGGTCTTTAAAGTCTTTTCCAATGACATGTTCCAACTAGGCCTTCATTGCTCGCTAGTGCTTTTGGTAATCCTTCCAAGGGACGGTAGTCCTTGGTGGCTTTAAACATTTGATCCGCTCGTGTGATCATCTAGTTTTCCTACATTCACTTGATAAAAATATGGGAATAAATGCAATTAATGTGCTTCAAAATCCATTGACAAGACTCTATTAGAAAAAGTACTATGTACTTGAGTCTCATTGTGTTGACCTTAATTGTTGTGGCTATATTTGCTTAATAGCCATTGCTTGTAGGGTGTGCATTTAAAAAAAAATTAAAACTTAAACATATAAACCTTTGTTTGATTTGTACACAATTGTTTAAATCATAGTCAATCTATGTGCCTATTTATAACCATGATTTCATGTTACTTCAAGATGTTAGAAGCTAATTGTAGAACTAAAGATTATACTCTAGTGCAACACAAGCATTAAGGAGTCGTGGGAACTTTACTAAGAAAGATAAGTATTGTGTAATGTCAAGTAGTACCGTTCCTTGTTCTAGTCTACTAACATTTTGCAGCTCCTCCTTTGTTAGAATTTTGTCACAAGCAGGGGATAGTCTAGGACCTACTAAGGTCATACCACAGATAGTAGACAATATAAGAAACGAAGTAGGGGCTACATAGATCGAGTCTCTTTGAGATTGCCATATAGCTCATCGCTCCTCCAAGAAAGTCATTAGCTAGCCTTCAAGTTCAACCACCATCGAAGCTTGATTATTGAACCACCATTTCTTGAATTGGCTTTGCCCCTTAGCTCATTGTTTAAACTCTTAAATCTCAAACATATCATGTTGGCAAAGCATGTTATTGAATGTGACTGTTACGCAGCGCTTTTTGGCTTCCTTATCTAAGATGTGTTTTAAAATATTATCTAGTAGCTCATCTAATGCTTGTATCTCAAGGATCGGTGTAGGGCTAATGAGTTGGAGAGCGTGTCATACTCCAAACAGATCCTTAATGTAGCAAGTGGCCTCAAGATATCAAACACTAGCAAACATAGCCAAGGAAGGCTGGATTTGATGTAGATGACAATGCAAGAGAGAGAAAGATTAAAAACATAGGTGAGGAGAGAGAAAATAGTGAACACAGCTAGGAGGAGAGAGAAAATAGCAAAATTAGGATGTAGGAGAGAGAAAACAATAGCACGACAGCTAAGGAGGTGGTGGTGACGGTTAGAGGAGAGAGAAAATCTGCAAGCCAATAGCTAGGGCATGTAAATGCAGCAGTATGCTAATGTGGCTGGATGTACGACAGTTAGATAACGAACAACAATACTTGCCTGGTTGGAAACAATAACAAACTGATGATGATGAAGGGTTGGAAACATGCACCAAATGAATGAAGACTGCAATGGACATCTTGGACTACGATGTTCTCCATGAATAGGGTGTGGCCAGCAAGCTGAAAACACCTAAAACTTGCAAAGACGAGATTGGGGTTGAATGGAAGGCAATATACATATTTATAGAAAGTTTAGGCCCTCCCAAGTGGGTTTGTGATTATGGGATATAGATACTCTCTAAAAATGCATTTATTTTTAAATAAACAAGGTTTATTCCTTAATTAAGCATGATTTGGGCCTATTTAAGTGAAGCTAATGGATTTTTAGCTCAACACCACCTCTTAGGCTCAACAATGGTGCTACAAGAAGTAGGCTAGCCGAGCCCGTTTTTCTTTATCTTTTACCCCAAGGCATCCCACCCCAAAGTAGCTAGAGCATTGAACAAAGGGTGCGTGTCGGCTGCCCCAGTGGCCTACTAAGACTATAGAGAAAATGGTTATCTTACCAAGGGAGCCCAAGTGATCACCCTAGAGAGGCAAGGGCATTAGACAAACGGTGTGCAAATAGCGGTTGCCCAGTGGCCTACCAAGTCGTGCAAAGGCAAGTGGAATTAGCTACGGACTTTTTCTTTTTGAGGGCTTTGTAGCTTTGATAGATTTAATATTAAGTGAGGGTTTCAAATCAATTTTTGTCCTATTGAATATTCGTGTCCCAAACACGAGAGTGATAAGGGATGGTCCCAAGACCTTCACAAAACAAACATACCATCCCTACCATTACTAGGTGTCAGTGATGAAGAAGAAAAATGGCTAAGCTGCGAGCGACACAAATATAGCAAAGATGTGAAGCAAGCAAGACAAGCAAGCAAGCTAGGGAGAACTGCCTTGGAGATTGCCATGTGCAACGCCATGAATACGGTGGATCCAGAGTTGACCACTCGAAAAGACCGAAAATGGATAAAAATGCATAGATGCATGTTTACATGAATAGAACGCCAATGCATGGGGTAATGCAAAGGAAGATGCAAGATGTGATGCTCTTGTAAAATGCAATGCAATGGTGCCACTTGGACAATGTCCTCGCAGGGGAATTGTTCACTTATCCACGTGCCCTTTTACAATCATGTCATCTTGATAGTGCAGATGAAGTTACAAATGTCCGTAAGTACAATACAAAAGAATAAATGAATGAATGAATGTCTAAAAACTATAAGCATCATCACTGTTACTATCAAGAGAAGTAGCCTCCCCTCTCACCCTACTATCAATTTGAAAAAGTAGGGGGGGGGTTTTCCTACAACATACCAATAGGTATGCGCATCGAAGGGATGACCTAGGGTACCCTTTTCAACAAGTGGAGAATAGGATCAAGAGGTGTGGCCATTGGCCCTATTTGATCTGTAGTGAACTATTCCACAAGCTAAAGTGCATATTTCTACTATGACACAAAAATACAACCCCTAGATCAAACTACCTCCATCCCTAAGAAGCAAGACAACAAATTGAGGTCTGTCATCTCAAATGTAGCACTAAGCTTTTCCTTGATTCCACTATGTCAGCAAAATCTAAGCATGTGATGAGTAAGTCATCAACGTGCAATAGGATGTTGTTGACCCCCTCTGCAATAGATCAAATATATAAGTTCGGGTCATAAGGAGTAGAATGGTATCTGTGAGTCTGTAAGAACTCATCCATCCTATGGAACCAAGACCGTGGTACTTGCTTCAGTCCATAAAGATCTTTCTACAAGTGAAATACCTTATCCCTCGGGTTTGCAAGAGGAAATCCTAGTGGCTTCTCCACATAGACTTCCTCCTCCAAATAACCATTCAAGAAGGCACTCTTGACATCCACCTGATGTATTGGCCAACCATGGTGAACGGCTAGAGTGAGTAATAACCGAAAAGATACCAATTGTGCAGTAGGTGTGCGAAGGTCTCTTCATAATCAATACCATGCTTCAGTCGAAACCCTTGCACAACAAGGTGAGCCTTATACTTGTCTAAAGTCCCATCAGCCTTTAGCTTGGTCCTAAAAATCCACTTTGTCGCAATGACTTTCTTGTGGTTGGAATGATCCTTTAATGTCCAAGTCTCATTTCGGTCCATACTCTCGAGCTTCTTTCCCGTGGCCGCTCGCAATTGAGGATGCTAAAGAGTCTCCTGCCATGTATCCAGCTCAAAATGCACTATGTAATCATCTGTAAACATCGACACAAATGGTGTTTGAGGTGCAAGCCGGGCAAATCTTCTAGGTCCCCCGGAGCGGAATTTGGTGTGGTAAGATCCCCGAATCCCGCATGGTCTACTTGTACCAACAAGGTAACGGGTCTCACAAAGAGGTCTTGGGAGAGCTGAAGAATCCCCAGGTAGATCAAGAGTAGGTAGTAGAGCATGCTCAATAGGCACGATCTCCAATGATGTGGAAGGAGGAATTGGATCGAAATTCGGTGTAGAGGGTTGCACAATATCCCTCTCATCAAAGATGACGTCCCTCTCAATAACCACCTTGTTCATCCGAGGGGATTGAACAAATAGTAGGCTTTGCTTCAGAGGAATATCTGATAAAGATAAGGAAATCAACTCAGGGAGTGAGCTTTCTTATTTTATCATTAGGCATGTGTGTGTATGCATGACACTTAAAGACCCTGAAGTGGGATATGACAGGCCGAGAGCCAAAGAATGCCTCGAATAGGGTCTTTTGAGGAAGAGCCACAATCGAGGCACAGGTTGAGGATATGATAGGCCGAGAGCCAAATAATGCCTCGAATAGGGTCTTTTGAGGAAGAGCCACAATCGAGGCACAGGTTGAGGATGCACACCACAATGTTAGCAGCCTCAACCCAAAGGCCTCATGGAGCTTTGCTGCAAACAGCATAGAGCGTGCCATTTCCATGACTATTTGGTTCTGACAGTCTACAACTCCATTGTGAGAGGGAGAGTTGGTAGAGGTGAGCTAGCAAAAAATTCCATGATGTTGTAGAAACTCGAAAAACTTGTAGGAGATGAACTCACTATAGGAGTCATGTGATGTGTAGATCCATTGCCCACAATCCAAACAGGTGGATGATGTGCTCAACTGTGACAAGTGGGCCTCCATTGTAACCTCGTTTGGAGGCAACTCACAGATGTAGACGAGGCTCGCATTGGATGTCTTTATGAAGATGAAGTGGGCCTCTACAAACCAATCAAACAAGCCCTCTAGAGTTGAGAACGTTGTCGATGGTGGATCGGTGGTAGTGTGAGTTTGACTTTTCCATTGCCCCTTTCCATCACCTTGCCTCCCCTAATGGGGATTGCTTGATTGAGGGGTGGGTGTCTGTGACTTGGGTTTTGGTGTTGTGCCTCTTGCCTTTGATCGTCGATCAAATCGTCAAAATGGCCAGCCTTTTGACAATGTTGATAATCCATATTTTTCTTAGGTACATTTTGTCAACCAGCGGGTTTGAGTTGAGACTAGGAGTTTCCTTGTGATGCCCCTCCTACTTGATTTTGATTTTGATTTGATGTTTGATTTTGTTTACCCTTTCCTTGCTGCCCCTTTTGAGAATGAGCAACAAGAGCCCCCTCTGAGGGATTATTCATATGAAACTGATCGAACAGTTATGCGTAATGCAATAGCTGACACCCAAATTCATAGAATGTGGGTAAATTGCGCAAAGAAACCACTTGCTACGCAAAATTGAAGTATTGACACAGCAATTTGTTAAAAAATAATGTGATATGATCGGAAGAGCACTTAGGAGTCCTTGCAGTGGAGAATTTGGTAAGGAGATGCCAATACTCAACCAACTTGACTTTCAAGTCATCCCAATCACAGATTTTGAAGTTTTGAAGCTCATGGTCAAGATTTATTCGACAGGTCCTATCCCAAGGCGCATAGCGGTCAGTTAAGTGTGCCATCGCTCTGACGCTAAGTCAAAATATTGAAGTTGAGAATGAATCTCAAGCAATAAGCCTTGCATCAACTCGATAATAGCAGAGGCATTTCTAGCCTTCCATTTCAAATCAAGGCCTAAGTTTCTCTCATAGAACTTGGTTATGACACCATGTGAAGAAAATACCCTAACACAAAAACACAAATTACACCATACGACAAAGCACAGACTGATAGAAGAACACAATTAGGGTTAGGATAACTCAGAGACAATGAATACGGAGAATGAATGAAATGGTATAATTATTGAATATACAATGCTCATGCAGCAAACACACTGTGTAGTGAATGAATACTATAACCTCGAACCCTTGTATCTCAAGGATCAAGGTAGGGGTAATGAGCTGGAGAGTGTGTCGTACTTTGAACAGATCTCGAATCGCAACAAGGTAGCCTTCTAATGTCGAACACTAGCAAACATAGCCAAGGAAGACTGGATTTGATGCAAATGGCAATGCAGGAGAGAGAAAGACTAAAAACGCAGGTGAGGAGAGAGAAAGATAAAAATGCATGTGAGGAGAGAGAAAATAGTCAATACAACTAGGAGGAGAGAGAAAATAGCAAATGCAGGCTATAGGAGAGAGAAAAAAACAAACGCAAGCTATAAGAGAGAGAAAACAATAGGGATAGACTAAGGAGATGATGGCACCAACTAGAGGAGAGGGAAAATTTGCAGTGCAATAGCTAGGGCTGGCAAACGTAGTAGTATGCTGATGCGGTAGGTTATATCATAGCTAGATGATGGACAATGGAAGTCACATGGCTAGAAACAATAGCAAAATGATGATGAGATGGAGGGTTTGAAACAGGTGCCAGATGAGTGAAGACTGCAATGGACAACTTGGACTGCAATGTCCTCCATGAATGGGGTGTAAGTAGCAAGCTGGAAACACTTGAAACCTACAAAAATGAGATTGGGGCTGAATGGAGAGTAGCATTCCTATTCATAGAAAGTTTGGGCCCTTCCAAGTGGTTTTATGCTTATGGGATATAGACACTCTCTAGGAACACATTTCTTTTTGAATAAACAAAGTTTCTTCCTTAATTAAGCATGTTTTGGGGTTATTTAAGTAAAGCTAATGCATTTTTAGCTCAACACACTAGTGGACTCTAATAGGCTGTTCCAACATGTCCAGTTATGAGTGTGGTTCTCCAACAAGTTACCAAATTCATATGATGTGTCCAGATCCTTCTTGAGACAATTTGAGTTGCGAGAGAGCATTCATGTTTAGAAAGTGATTCGAGTAAGCTCATTTGCTCACAAGTCCTCACTAGGCCCCAAGAGCTTAATTACCCTCAATTCATTGGTGCTTTACATGGCATCACACTCACATGAAGCTATGTCAAAATACTCATTCATAGCCTATTCTAGGTATAGAAGTTGGTATCTCACTCAGTTTGTCTAGCCTATTTCCAGTTCTACCCCTTGTGTGTGGCTTGTGCACCATTCTAGGGATTTTGTCCTCCTTAGATCTCTTTAAGGGATATGTCTTTTTACAATGTCTCTTATTGCACGTAGTTTCTAGATATCAAATGTTGCCCCCCTTGTTACATGGATTCTCTCATGAATGTGCAATGGTTTCTTCCCCTAGGTCTCCACAAGGGGTGGATGCATGCATGACAAACTTTTCCATACACATCTTGATTGCAACTCCAATGCCTTAAGTGCATGTGACACTCAGATTTTCAAATCTCTAGTTGGGCATGTGTGAACAACACCCGTACTTTATTGGGTGCAATTGTTAATTATTTGCTCACTCTAGTTGTTGCTAGTGTTTTGTAACCCTTGTAGTATATGGCAATCTCTCCTTGATGTCCTTGAGTTTTGTGCTACCAATGGGTTATCCCATCTTGCCATTTATGGCTTACACATGGTCTAAGAGATTTTCTTCTTGCTTGTCAAATTCACAATCCCAACATAAAAGTATCTAAGGGTATAGTATTTTCTTGCCACTCCTTTTTGCACGGGTTCTGTCTTTTTTAGGTCATTAGGTTAAGTTGATAGGTCTCATTGTGCATGATTCTTGGATGCATCTCTACATCCCTAGGTGCAATTCTTTCACAAGCCACAATCCCTCCTCCTTTTATTAACGTTATGTTGTTAGTTCTTGTATTGGCTTCTAATATGGTTCACTTGTGATTTTAGTATGTACTCATCACTAACTATGATGCACTTGTTAGGATGTCTTGGATTCCTCTAGTGATGTTTATTCATTCCCTAGTAGACCTACTAGCCTGGGGTGTGTGCAACCTCTTGAGAGTCTCATGTATTTCAATTGCTTTTGCACCCGTGTCCTCAACGACTTGCGGTCCTAGGTTGGATATTTTGATTAGTCTACATGGGGCCTATGTGCATTTAGTTTCACAGTGGTTTTCATGAAGGCCGTAGTCTAAACGAAGTTCCATATGTAGAGGATTCTTGTTTTGACTTTCAATTTGAATTAGGCCCCTTGAAACTGTGATACCATTGAATCGACAATTTGTTGACTAGAGCAAGTTGATCTGATGGTATTATGGAAACAACTTGTTTATTGTGCTAGTGCCTTTATCACAACATATCTTTCCAAGCTTGAACTACTTATGACTCTCCTAGGAATGTGACATATTCCAATTGCATGAGTAGCAACTCCTCTCATAAGGAGAAAGGGATCTTGTAGCAATGAGATGACCCTTAGGGTAACCCTTTAGGTGTTCCCATTGCTATCTTCTTGAGGGCTTGAACTCAAGAGTGCATGGCCTTTCCAAGTACAAAGTTTTTAGTCCAATTCAGTGCTCTTATGGTGCTAGTATGATGAGATTTTCTGGTACAGGACCTTCCAAATGGTGTGGGGTCAAGAATTCTAGGAAATGTAGACTGCAAATTAAGCCACAGCTAGGTTGCTCATGTTGTGAAGTGGCATGGCATGCCACTTGTGCATGGGATCTTAGAGAGTTGTGATTCCTAGGTGGATGCCCTTGGTGTGGCAATACCTTCTTAATATCCTTGATGCTTTGGACAATGTCTCTCAAGGGATTGCCCTAGAGATTTTTGCTTCTTCCTTGGCTCAAATAGCACTAGTTCTTATGATAGAGTCAAGGTGGAGAGATATGTTGCATGTGAAACTGTGATACACGGCACTACTATTCTCAAGGCATTGTTCATGTCAATATCCCTACGAATTCCTTACTAAGCTAGAATGGCCCTCTTGTTGATCTAGAGTGATAAATAGGGCTCCCTTAGTCTTGAAACAAGGAGACTACAATGTAAAATTGTAGAGTCTCAAGGTAGAAAGCTCAAGTAGTTGTAGTGACTAGGAATGTTGAGTCTCAAATTATTAGCATGTCTGATGTTTCCAAAGGGAGTTCATGAGCTAATGATGTTCTCTTAACCTAGGAGAGTGGAAGATTTGGTTATTGTGCACACTAGACGGTCAAAGATGATGAGGAGCACAAGTTGAGGAAGTGGAAAGTGCGTGGACTTAAAGGTATATCTTGAGTTATCCACTTGGATGCTATTTAAGAGTGCCAATTTTGCTCCAATTTCCTTGTTCTTCTAAGCAACATCAAATCACAAAGTTCTCTTACTTTGGTGCTTCAATGTTATCACTACCTCAACATTGTGAGGATCCCAAAGTTATGAATCTTGATAAGATCCAACTCCTCAACAATGGCAAGAGTGGCATGCCTAGTCTAGGGTGTCTATAGTTGAATGAGGATAGTTTTGAGTGTGCCCTAGGTAATCACCACAATTGGTTACTATCAATGACTATGTGGGGATACATTGATGACATGGCCAAAAGGTGGTGGTCAACGGCACCTAGAGTGGCATTCGAATGATGACAACCTAGTGTGTCGAGAGGTGGTAGACTTACCAGTCGAGTGTGGGAAAGGAGGCGGTGCTTCCCAAGCTCAATCATGTGAGAGCAGGGCCATTGGAGGGGATGCCAATGGCCAAATTGGGTCGATCATGAACCCAAGAGCCTAACGCCTTAAGCCTATGGCAAATTTCGATGATGGCTAGCCATTAGGCCTTTTGGTCTGCCAAATTTGGGCATGTTGTTTCTTTATTTTTAATAATAATAATAAGTAAAAACTACAAGCCTAAGGCATGGAAAATTTGGATGGTAGGGTGGCAACTAGCATTCTCTTGGGCCTTGACCACAAGGTGATGTGATGGACTTGGCTGCATGACTAACTTGATGATGGCAACTAGAAGACCGTGTTACATATAGAGGGCTTGACAACTTGGACATGATGATATGGATGGAGGGGCATGGTCTCAATCATGGTGAGTGAGATGAACTTGACTGCAAGGTAAAGGGGATGGACTTGATTAGCCAATGGTTGAGTCAATGACAATTGTGATGGATATGACTACAATAGCTACCGACCATGATCAAGGTGGTAGAGTCAAATTGAGGTCATGAGCTCAACCACAAGTAACGAGTCGATCACATTGGACAACCAAAGATGTGGGGTCTCAACGAAGATAGGGAGTCGACCATAAGAAGAACAACTTGATGACTATGTATACAACGCACTCCATGACAACTTGACAATTGCAATTCAAGGCCGAACCATGTGGTCAAGCATAAAGCACTACACATGACAACAATAATGTTGTTGTGATTGAGTGTTGTGGCATAGGGGTGGCGATTGATAGCTATTTAGCAATTTTAACACAGATGAATAGAAATAGCACCCTTTTTTCTTTTTAAAAAAAAAGTTATTTAGCAAGCCTTATCAATTGTACCAGATGGGCACTGGCTCCGAATGGCTAGCATTTGAGTTAGTGGTGGCAAGCATGTGGAGGAGGGTCAACTAAGTGGCCTCATGGCTCCATTCCCTCATCCAATTTTTTGAATCTTTGGCTCATCATCTTATTGGATTTTTTAATGGCATGTCTCTCATCCGAATGAAGCCATTTAAAGCCGAACGACCGAATGTGCCAAGCCTCCTTATTAGGCTTTTATTGTATGATTGGTTGCTTGATGGCCTCAGGCTTATGGCCGCCTGAATGGTTGTTCGAATGGGTTGGAGGGTTGATGCATGGCCTAAGGCAATGATAAGTGGGCTTTTTTGAGCTTGATATCATGTGAGCCTACAAGGGCCAAGTGCCTAATTCATCGCTAAATTGGAAAATCAAGGCCTACATGGGCTGAATTGATAATGGCTTGGACAACCATGGGCCTAACAATGAATTATATGCCGAATAGAGTAGCTCAAGGCCTAAAAGCCCAAGCTTTGACATTCAATGCCTAAAGGACTTAACATTTGTGATCAAGGCCCAATGGTGAAGAACACAGTCCGAGTTGGGCCAAGTAGTGGAATTCAATGTCTCCTATGGCTATGTTACGAGATTGTGATGAAGAGACAAAGGAAAAGAGTAGGCCTAATGCGCCAAAGATAGAGATTGACTAAGGCAAAGCTATAAGGGTTGTAACTATATGTTTGGCTAGAGATGGACCGATCTTTCTTTGCCATACATATATGTTCACAGCTAGAGATGGATTGGTCCTTCCTTGTCGTTGGATCAATTTTCATTCAAGCGCAACTCTTCTTCTTCTCTTGTCTTTCTTCTTCCCTACTCTTGAGTCTTACCAGTGACAATTTTCATGTCCCCAAAGCTCAAAGAGCTATCCACTTGCAATAAAGCCATTCATTCAAATAGCAAAAGCTACAGAGCTACAAAACAACTAACCCCATGTTTTTGCCGTAAGCCCCTTGCTTGGACTTGCAAGGATTCCCTTTGCAAATCCCAAAGGGTATAATAGAGACCCAAAAAGTTCAATTTTTAATGGTTTCTTTATAAATTTCCAAATGTTTATTCCTAACACTTCATTAACTTGCTAGTCTACTCCATCAACCCTACTCTAGCACACACTCATTTTGAGAGACACTACTAATCCATTTGAAAGTACGTGCACATAATTTGTTTTGGAGTCATGCTTCTATAACATATGATCAAGAGAATGCTTATTGTCTCACAGATGATTCCATTATGTCTTGGTAATGGAACCAAATTGTTAGAGCTTTCACAAGCTCAATCATCGAACTTGATGAAATGCTTGTGTTTTAAGCACTTAATCTAATTTGGCAATGGCTACCACTCACATAGCCTATACATCCTTCACACTCATTGATCTACCCATTCTCCTCCCAAACCACATGAAAGGAAGGACGAACAAACTGACAAGGGTGTAGTAAACTCACCACCTTACCTTCTCCTAAACACTATGAAGCAAAAGCTCGATGATGGCTTCATGATCTGTGCAATTGTACTTGATCCACAATCCCTACTCCATAGCTCACGATCCAATGCACAAGCACCCGATCCATGAGAGGAAATGCGAAGAAAAAGAAAGACCACTTGATCCCTCATCCAATCCACCTCTCACCCAAGAAGGGGAAGAAGAAAAGAGGGCATGCCAGGAATGAGCTTCACCTCTCAAGTCCCTCATTCTCGCACTTACACTCTGCTTCCCTCTTAGGATGAAGCATAAGTAGATAGAAAAGAAGCAAGAAGAAGAAGCAGACTCTCAAGGTTGCACACAACAAGAATGAGCTTATCCATTTACTTTTTCGATTCTTATACATGGGGTTTGGAGTTTGAGCTTCCACTTAGGTTGGGCACTCGCCTTTTGCATTTGGCTCTTGGCCAATCTTTCTTGATTTATGTATACATATTAGATTACACCGACCATCAAGAAAGTGGATGAAAGTTGATGCCTGCACCCTTATCGATCTATGGGTCTTCTGCCCAATGAAAAATATTACAACTTGCATGGGTGATACGCCCAACTTTCAAAATAGCGGGCTTTGATAGAAAAATATATGCCTTGCACCCTTCACTTGATTTGTAGCTCTCTTTACTTTTTCCAACTTTGTGCATCTTTACCAATTTGCTTTGCTACCATGTTGCCTTTCGTCCTATTGTTAGCAACTATGTTCTCGCATTCAAGCTTGAAGATACTCAAATAAAATTTTGGTCTTTCGTAATAGGAACCTTACAAATTGGTAGCTGCACCAACCATGCAAGTTTACAAGGACAATGAAGAATCATGGTTTGCAACCTCATGAATTCTCACCAAGGCTCCCTTAGCCTCATCTTCTTTGACAACAACTACAACACTAGATTTAGCAATGTCCCCATCATTACAAAAATCCTGTTCTCTCTCTATAACATATTTTATGGAGTAGGAGATGTGATATTGCAATGCCTAATAGTACATGGCTATGCCAAAGGTTAAGGCGAAGATTATACCCATGTTGAATTGCATGGGGTTTCATACTCCTTAAAGAGATTGTTGAAGTCTCCCAAACCAAAAGAACCTTTGTCACCTAAGCTAAAAGAGCAAATCTAGCATAATAGCAGCCCCGTGAAGTTGCTCAACTAATGAAAAAGGATTCACAAGGGACATGTCAAAAAACATTAAAGGTTTGATGACCTCCCTATAAGAGCGTTATCAAAAACAAATCAAGAAATTCCAAGATCGAGACTATTTCCAATTAGTCCAAGGATCCAAGTGTGCATCTATCTTTGAATGTCAAGATTGACCAATCTATTAAATCAAAAGTTACTACTTCCAATTCTATTTTGGAATGCTCATCAATCATAGCCTTTGACTATGACCAAGACAATTGCTTCAATCGAGGAAGAAGCCTCTAATGCTTCTACCTTACAATGGAGTACAAGCTCCAGCCCAAAGAGCAGAATGAATTTGTTGATTCACAAGTCTTGTTCTTCTTGGCTAAAGCTCCAGAGGATTTGTAGCCTAAGCTAGTCAAGCGATCTATGAAGGAGGAGTTAGAAAAGATATCAAATCTTTGTTATAGTATGCAAACAATATTTGTCCTTGGGATTCAAATCTCTCAACTCTTTTTTTAATGGATGTCATGGATTTCACCTAATTGCATGTTGACAATTGCAAACCAAGCAATTAGCGTATCTCAATATATATTTTTGTAAAGTGAGCAAGGCGTACCCTTGTGAGCTTTGCAATGCTCACAAACCCCACAATGTGCGGTTAGTGGGCTTCGCTTGGCAACATCGGTTGGGCCAGCTAGTCTTGTTAATTTTACAATTGGTAGGTTGATGCTCTTTTTGGTGACCGAGAAGGAGAAGATGATGCTTTGTTGAATTTGCTTAATCTAATTAGAGTTGTCACATTGAGGCATGTGTGGAAATACAAAAATGAAGCTGTTTTGGGATCGAGGTTTAGCCATGTGTGGTGCTAGCGAACAAGTTAGAAGGGTCCCAGTAGATGTATAAGTTTTTTCACAAAGAGCTTAAAGCTTGTAGCTAGGCTTGTGCTGTGATGCATTACTAAATGCCGTAGCTACATACTTTATTAATATTAATGGTGTGGTATCTCTTACCTTTCGCTTTTAGAAAAATTACAATTGGTAGGTTGAGAATTGGTTCTGAATTTTGAATTTTGTACGATTGGTAGGTAGGTTAAGAATAGGTACAAGGTATGGCTGATTTGCAATGAAACATTTTGTACTAAGGAATATTTTAATAATAACAATCATTAAAAAAAATCGACAGCGATTTTTAAAATAAATTTTCGCGATGCTTCTAGACGTGTGAAGAAGAGAGGCAAGAAACAGAAGGCATCCACGCTCTGTTATTCCATCGATCCGCCACTCGAGAGGCATTCAAGCCAACTCCAGCAGCAGACGCATACGCGACGCAAGCACAGGAAGGCTGCCTTTTCATCAGCAAAGCTTAGCCGGGACTCGCAGGGCATGGAGTTTCCAAGCTCGCTCTCTGCCTCCTCTTCCTCTTCTTCGCGGTTGAAGAGGAAGCCCGATGACCTTGCCACAGAGTTTCTCTACGGCGTGAGCCTCTCTCCGACGAAGAAAGTCCGACAGGTGAGAGTTCCTCCCGCCTTCTTGCTCCTCATTTCACATCTCTGCCTTCAGTTGCGTTTTGCAAAGTCCAGCTTGTGTCATTTTCTGTGCCAAGTTCTTCAATGCTATTCAAGTTGTGCAGTCTTTTCTACCGGATCGTACCACAAAATGTGACACCAGCGTTTGTGTACTGTTCTGGTGCTCCTCTCATGATCCCTGGTTTCACAGGATACCCTCGCCTCAGTGGATACTCCGGCTTTTAGCATGATTTCCTCTTGCGTGATGAATTGATGTATCCTATGTTAAAGTCGTTCTCTATCTATGACTTGGGCGTGTCTTTTCCCTTTAATCTTTTTTCACGTTTGGCCTTTTATCACAAACTGATAATTTCATGCTTTCAATCATCTTGTGGATTTTCTCCATCCTTGTCTCTTTCTAGTCTTTGATTATGAAATATTCAAGCGTTTTTCTGATTTTGCTGCAGGATACTGGTCTTCCTCCAATTTATGAAGACATTCCGACACCAATCGGTTTTGAAGAGGATATGTCTGTCCCTACGCAGCCTGATATAGAATTGATGGAACCACCTTCAGAATTAGCGTCGACACCAATCGGTTTTGAAGAGGATATGTCTGTCCCTACGCAGCCTGATATAGAATTGATGGAACCACCTTCAGAATTAGCGTCGAGCGCCTCATTGAATGAGGAAAGGGCCATTGTGCTCTACAAGCCCGTTGCACCATCACCTTTCCCAAGTGCAGGCCCGTCGATCAGAATAAATCCCAGCCTTCTCAGGACAGGTATTTTTTGTGCTGTCATCTCTAATGTGTTATATTAATCACTGTTGTCTTCGATTCTCGTAATTTAACAAGTTCAGAACTCCTCGTGTCATTGTGTGATGTTGTCAGGAATGGCGAATCCTTCAAGCCTAGTATCCTCGGCGCATGAAAGTTGGTACCCATGGCTTCAAACTGCATCAGCTGGTGGAACAGCAGTATCGGACAGTGCAGAGGGGTCTGATGAGCAGATGATGTCAGATTCAGTGCAAGGGAACAGCCTAGCCGTTGTTCCCTGGGTTCCACATACCTCGTCCATGGCTACAGCTACACAGCCTGGAAGTGGTATGGGAGAACCTCAAGTGGTACCTCACCCCGCTGGCGTACATGATGATGATATGCCAATTGATGATTTGCAAGTAGAAGAAATGGCAGAAGATAGTCAGATCAGCATGGATAGTGGTAATCTGCAAGGACCTGTTGACATGAGTCAGGGCAGCATGGCAAACTTGCAAGGTGCATTGAACACACAAGGCAACCGTTCTTTTTTAGGTTTTGGCACTGAGCCATGGCAATGGCAGAATTATGGTGTGCTTCAGCCATACTATAGCTCTGTAATGTCATCTCACTGACCGATGCTGCGACCGAATACTGTCTCATGCCTGAGCAGCTGGCATGAAGAATATGAGGATGTGTTTCAACGAGAATGGCTAGCATGGTGATAACCTGCATCTGTCCATGCGCAAAGTAGCCCACTCTTGTAATTTTGGTTGCGAACCATGGGAATGGCAGGCTCCACTGTAGATATTTTCAAGTATTGAAGCTGTAGGCTGTTGTGGATATGGTGGTGCATGGCAGAAGTGGCTGCATGCATAAGTGGCTGGAGTAGCCCGTTCTGCCAGTGTAGTTGTTATGGTGTTACCTGTAGTTAATCAAGAAGCAAGTATTTTCTTACATTTTTGTTTTATCTATTTTGTGCGTCTATTTTGAATGGCTAAACTAGGATGCTAGCTACATGTTTGTTGGAACTTCGATAGCAAATCCAGCTTGCTAGGCACTTTCTTTAGTACCCTAGGGGCTACCTCGGAAGAGGGGTCTGTAGTGCTAGAAGGTGCAAGATCAAGGATGTTGTAAGGTGCAAAACCAATTGGAGCACAGGAGTGGTTACCATGGCATGGAGCTAGTGCCATAGGAAACAGGTATACGGTTTATTGATAAGCTGTGTTATTTGTCCTTGCAAGTATATGTGGGGAACAAACTGGAGGAGAATTTGTTGAGATATCTCGAGTTGCACATCATCTGACATGTATACACGAGTTTGGAGAAAGAATTAGGGTTTTAGGATGGCAGACGTGTTTGCGCAACGGAGATGGGATGCATGTGGCTCACGTCCATGCTCCAGTCACACTGTGACGATACTTGTTCGCTTAAAATAATGTAATGTGTTGTGTAGTAGACAAGGCTTGAACCTTCAATCCTCGTGTAGCTTTAAAAACTTAACCAGTAGGCCAGCCTCTTTTTGTTACGAATGTAGTAGATATCGTTGGAGACTATTCTTGCTGCTTGGTCATTCAGGTAGAGTCTGCCCAACTTCTGTAACTAGTGCTCAAGTGATTGAAGCGACATGTTGAAAATAACTGGATTGGCAACTTGGTTTTCTCATCTAAGAGTGAAGTGGCAATTTAGCATCTCATACACAAGAAAGGAGGCTAAATTAGTGTCATTAAACACGCTCTTTTAGCTAGTCAAACCATCCTGTAATGGCTTTGAGTGTAGGTTGTCTTATATAATTTGAGTGTAGGTTGTATTATATAAGTTGTGTAAGAATTGGGTGCAAAAACTGCATGGATTCCCTAATGTATTGGTAGCTTTGGTGAGTTGGATCCAAATGTTTAGAAATTAAAGCAAAATAGATAGAGACACCAAGAGATTTGATAAGTTGCTAGTTGCAATGTGAAACAAGTGCTCTAATAATGGATCTTAAATGTTATATCTTAAGGCTCCTAAACATTGGCGTTCCACCTATTGTATTAAACCTTTTGACTGTATTGTACTTCCATCTATTGTATTGAACCTTTTGATTGAATTGTGTTGCTTGACACGGATGATTATTTGATGCTAGTGTAGATAAGAATCTTCGTGTTTTCATACCTCCAATAGAAAGTTTATTTGGCATATCTTGACCATCTTTTGACATTTTCTCATCCTTTTCAATCTTTTCATTTCCATCATGTAAATCAATGTTTGATAATGCTTCACAAGTACTCTAATTGCCTTGACTTGTGTAGACCTAGGTTGTATTGTCCAAGAAAAACACACATGTATAGAAAAAGTAATTTCTCAATAATCTTGCACAGAGTGCTAGTATGGAATATCTAAAATTTAGATCTTTAAGGTGCCTATCAAGCATCTTTTTTCAATTGTTCTTGTGAAGTTTCTTTGCTCTATGCATGCAATATATACATGGGATCTTTGAATTGGCCCCCTTTAAAACATTGTACATGCATTTTAGGGTTTTGAGATCACTTGCTAGATGCCATCTACTTTGCATAGTCCAAAGTTTTCTCGCTCTAAGATTCTGCCATTTCTTTGCTCACTAATAATTTGTGGTATGTTGGTCTTATGAGAAATCCAATGCAAGGTTTCAAAATTCTCAAATATAACCTAGAATGCACACATTTTATAAGCATATAACACTTAGTTTGACACAACTATACTATTTATGTAAAATTTTCTAATTTAAATATGTCGCTCACCTCAAAGGACCTTAGAGAATATATGTTCTTAGATTGACACTTTAACAATTTTGGATTTTTCTTTGAAATTTTTGGATCAAGTGCCTTGTTCATTGGGGTGAGGGCAACTTATTCTAGCTTTCTATCCTTCACAATTTGACACTTGTTGAGATAAAACACAAATTTTAGCATACTATTACACTCATTTGGAGCAAACTTAAATAATTGAATAGAATATGATTGAAATGCCTCTAGGTTGTAAAATATGTTATCGTATTTGTTATAGATCACCACCTTCCTTGTGCTCCATAGTTTTAATCTTTGATATGAGATTGACATCCTAGGACTTGTAGAACTTGTTCATTCACTTACTTTTATATTTCTTTGAGTGATGATGGATTTGGCAATATTGAGCCATGCATCCTAGATTCCTTCATTTTGGATTGAAGAGATTTGTAAATAGTTGTGTATCCTTGGTGGATATACCTATTTCATCCAATAAGGCATGCATACCTTTGATTTATGATTCTCTCTCTTTCTCTCATTAATGTGTTTCTCCCTCACATGCTTGTGGATCTATTCCTCACACACACACACACACACACACACACACACACACACACACAGAGTGCACATTCCTTCTCATCATGAGGATTAGATTTGTCAGATTGTTAGATTTGCTAGCTTAATCAAGAAATTGAGTATTACAATATTTATAGATGCCCAATGTAGTAGTATAAGATTGGACTTGTGGCATTAGTATTTCAAAACTAGTTTTAGGGTTTCTTTCCTACTTTGAAGATTTAGTTTTAGGGTTTTGAGAGTTGATATAGAGCTAAATCTTTCTATAAAATCTACAATTCAGGGACAATGTGTATGGATAATCTTGATACTTCCTTTGTTGTGAACAAACAAAGAGAGTCTTGGGTCCTAATGCAAATGAAGAAGAGATGAGATATCACATTAATTCTAATCTAGTAGTAAAATGTAGACATGCTAAGGATGCTCCCATGCATGGTTTAGGCAGGTCATTGTTGCAAATGCCTCAGATGTTAGCTTATATTCAAGCTTATAGTCGATTCAATGTGTCATAGGATTTAAATTGGGAATATTTCTTGGAATTTGCAAACACCTTCCTTGGTGAATATGTGGAACACAATCACAATAGCCTTTGGTACACATGTTGACACAAAGAAAATGATATGATCCTTTTATTATTTTCATGAAAAAGGTAATATATTGTTCTTCACTTCTCAAATTCCTTTGTTGTCATAGAGTAGGTAGTGGATGCATACTATTGTGTGAGAGAAATGTGCAGAATAAATTTTTGCAAGTCCAAGGGGATTTCATAAGGCCATGCTAAAATTAATTGACTTAATAATAATAATGTCCTTGAGAAAGCTCCCATTTTCCTTTGATAGACAAAATTTAGCTCATGTTGTGCCTTGGAGACCCATGGTTCACTTTTAGCCATCTATTTAAGCAATAATGTTGTATTTGGGTGGAGGTTGAAGGCTATTTAGCTGTCTATTACCCACTCTTGATAGATACCATGGCTACTATTGGGAAGGTTTAGTTCCCCAAGTGTACATGCAACTAATAAGAATCGAATGTGCATGCTTTGGGACATAGCAATGAGATGCCATGATTCTCTACATATTAACTCCATACGCATTCATCCTTTGATATTCATATTAAAATGGAGCACATTTGCTAGCCATTGCTTCTCTTGTGGGAATTGGGTCACTTCATGGTGGAATACCATGTCAAGTAGAAGGGAAACATTGACTTCAACACTAAAATATCATAATGCAACCCATGGCAGTTCTTGTACAAGCTTACATATGGATCCTCCACTTGTTGAGCATGACAAAGAAAAAGGGAAGCAACCACTTCTACCCTTGGCTATGACAAAACCTAATTAGCAGGAAGTCCATGCAAGAAAAAGGAAAAAATATGATAGTGCATAACATGTAGGGACTCTAGTGAGTTGTCATGAAATCTTTCACATTTAGGTGCATCATAAGGAAATCCACTAGTGAGCCATCGTTAAATGATAAAGGGCCATCAAGCTCCATTCTAGTTTACGATTTATAGTGTTGAGTGGGTTGATTGCATCATCTACTAGTGTGTCTTGCCTTTTACAAACAATGGAAAGTGATTACGCATTGGGATAGAAGATTCCCAAGTCAAAACACAAAGAATGTCAATCAACCCTACCTCAAAGATGGATATCAATGGCAGGAATAAATACATTCGCTTTATTGACTAATTTCCAGAATGCCAATGTACTTATAGCCTTGGAAACTAAGGTAAAGGGGAGGTAACCTTACAATACGGGTGGGTCCGAAGTCATCATTCATGAAGTTTGTTCTTGTAGCTAACAACATGATATGTGCCAAATTTTTAATGCAATGCTTGGGATGTTCTATGTGGCATTGAGCATAAAAGTCATAAAGATATAAGAAGGATAGTCCAATGTCATGGTTTCAAATTTTCTTTTGTTGGGATCCCATTGATGAAGTATTCACGTGTGTTGATAATTGTGCATGAGAAATTTCAACCTATTTTGATTCAATAGGATGTATTTAGTAGATTCCTTGTTGTTGAGATCACATAGGATGGTGATATACTGGTTGGTGTCCATGCATCAAATGATGCCATGCAACATCGTGACTCATGGCAAAACTTACAATGATGCCTTAGCCTTGCTAGGCATGGTTTGCTTATGGGAAATTTTAATGTGTGTGGATTCCTCTCTCAATCCACTTTAAGACATGGTTTTATGGACAAAAGCCATGATTGGAATAGACTTGCATCAACAATTCTTAAACATGATATATGATCTTGACTACTTCCACTAGAACACGGCTATACTTTCCATTCTACCCAATATGATGTGGGAACTTGGAGCTATTTGAATTGGATGCATGTTATACTTTACGGTGCTTCCTTGTAGAGGTTTTGGAGATTATAAATCACCAACAATATGTTACTTATGATCTCTTTTCAACTTAGAGTTTGCAATGCTTAAATAGCCAATACACCTTTTTCAATGTTACTTGGGTAGGTTACCATTATGTTTTAAGTCTTGTATTCTTTGGCATGATATATTTTAGGGATGTATGAGGAAACTCTTGGATTGATCTTAGCTTAGTTTGCTAATTAAGCGGATTGTTTCCATTGTGAGTAAGCAATATGCAAAGGGTCACCAAAAAATATGTAATCCACTATGCTTCACTTTGAAGATAGAGATTGGATGCTAATGATGAGTAGGTCCTAGCATTCACTTTTAGTTGACACCCTAGATGATCATCTCTTGATTTTTGTATTATGCACTTGGTAAATATGTCAAAAGACACAGGATCTAGAGCATGGCAAAAGCTATGGTGGATGGAAGATGAAGATTAAGCTCATGATGACATAGACAAAGACTTGACCTGTTACACAAGTGAATTAGGTCCCAAGATTGAGACTTGGACTCAAATACAATCTTGTGTATAATACTGACAATGACCAAGACACTAATTGAAAGAGAAAAGCATCATGATATTGCATTCATCGTATATGAAAAAGTGATAGTCAAGTACAATTTCTTATAGTTGCTGGATAGGTAGCAGTCTCCCTTTCAATGCCTATGGGATTTAGTTTGCTTGCATGTCCTCAGCCCATAATTGCCTCATATAAAGAGGCTGAGTTAGGTGTGATTGCATACATATCAAAACCCCTCCTCAATCACAACTAGAAAAGTACAAAATCGTATAGAGGCTTTAGTGAGAGCACAACCTGCAAAGTGTAGGCATACCATAGACATGGCAAACACCAGAGGTTGTAGCAGAAAAGGCTAAGTGTGGGTACCAAAGAGATGGTGGACATTCGGAGGCTGTAACAGGGGCCTCACAAATGAAAGGGAGAGAAGGACCGAAGCTTGGACTCGAGAGCTATGGCGGGAGAGCAAGAGCAAGAGCAAAGAGAGAGAGAGAGACAAGAAATGGGAACTCCAATAGTCTCAATGTGTGACCAGGCCTTCCTTTATTCAAACTGTCACTAAAAGAATAAAGAATAAAGTAACAGTGGTGGGTGCCCGCCACCTGCAGTGTGCAGCAGTGGCAGTGGTTGTCAGTGTAGTAATACACGGGCAGCTAGGCAGAGGCGCCTTTACCCCCAACAACCTCCCAGTTAAAGGCGAATCTGCCCCAAGAGCACGTATGAAGTGATACCTCACCTCAATGTGTTTCATCTTCACATGGAAAACCGGATTCTTGGCTAACTGAATAGCACTCATAGAATCCGAATGCAATGTAGGGATAGCATCAATACCAAGGTTAGCAACCAAACGACCCAACCAAATGGCCTCCTTGCAAGCCTCAGTGGTTGCAACATACTCGGCCTCTTTAGTAGAAAGGGCCGTGCATTTCTGCACCCTGGAGATCCAAGAAACAGCACCTCCAGCATAGGTGAATACATAGCCAGAAGTGGACTTCCTACTATCTGCATATCCTGCATAATCAAAGTCAGTGTACCCCACGACTCCTGTATCCTGACTACCATAGCATATGCACATATCTGTAGTGCCCTTTAGGTACCTCATGATACCCTTCACGGCATCCCAATGCTTCTTGCTAGGTGTAGCCATATAGCGTGCCACAACACCAACTGCAAAGGCAATATCTGGACGAGTGGCTATCATGGCATACATAAGACTGCCCACTGCAGATGCATAGGGAATCTTGGCCATCTCGGCCCTCTGCTCATCTGTCTGCGGACAATCAGCCTATGATACCTTCACATAAGAAGGCAATGGACAGCC
Organism: Lygodium microphyllum; assembly: GCF_053477565.2. Taxonomy (NCBI): domain Eukaryota; kingdom Viridiplantae; phylum Streptophyta; class Polypodiopsida; order Schizaeales; family Lygodiaceae; genus Lygodium; species Lygodium microphyllum. Next base: position 53,817,887 of record NC_141136.1, on the reverse strand, counting down.
AATAGGCTTTATGTCCTGCATGCGGAAGCGCTCAAGGACTTTATGAATGTACTCCCTCTCTGATAAGCAGAGGAGTCCCTGATGCCTGTCGCGTGTAATGCGCATACCAAGTATGTGGGCGGCCTGTCCCAGATCTTTCATCTCAAAGCTCTTCTTGAGCTGAGCCTTAAGAGCATCTAGCTCATCATGAGGTTTCCTTGCTATCAACATATCATCCACATAGAGCACCAAAATCAATAAAGAACCATCATGAGCTTTCTTCTGTAAAGACACGGATCCATAGCACTCTGATTGTAGCCGTGTGACTGCATAAAGGCATCAAATTTATGATACCACTCCCTAGGTGCCTGTTTCAAGCCATAAAGACTTTTCTTCAATTTGCACACTAGGTGCTCCTTGCCAGGTTTTGCAAAGCCCTTAGGCTCCTCCATATAAATCTCATCATGCAAGTCCCCATGTAAGAAAGCCGTCTTGACATCCATCTGGTATAAATCCAAGTCAAGCTGAGCAACCAAAGCCAAGACTAAGCGCAGGGTGGTCATCTTAACCACATGAGAAAAGACCTCATCAAAGTCCACACCATGCTCCTGCTTATTAAAACCCTTTGCTACCAATCTAGCCTTGTATGCTGGCTTGGGGTGTCCAGGGGTACTTTTTAGCTTGTACACCCACTTGCATGGCAAATCCTTCTTGCCCGTAGGCAAGGAAACCAAATCCCAAGTGTCATTCTTATGCAGGGAGTCTATCTTAGACTGTATAGCCCTCTCCCAGGAGTGACTGTCACCCTTGCACATAGCCTCATCATAGGTGAAAGGCTCTCCTGCATCTGTAACCAAGACATAATGCATCGAGGGCTGAAATCTATTAGGTGGACGTCTGTCTCTAATAGACCATGTCACAGCAGGCTCTGCTGCCTGCCCAACTGCCTATTAAACACCCTGACCGTGAGCATCTGCTGCAGCTGTAGGCTGTCCAACTGGCTGTGCGGGAGCTCTCGGCTCAACCTGAAATATGACCCTGCGGATCTCAACAACTCTCTCAGGCTGCCTATGCATTTTGTCTTCATGGAAGACTACATCATGACTGCGGATGACTTTCCGCGCTTGCGGATCCCAGAGACGGTAACCCATCTCGCCTGCATCCCCATAACCAAGGAAAATGCATTTGACACTCTTGGGATACAGCTTACTTCTCTTGTCCTTGGGCACATGGCAAAATTCCTCACATCCAAAGACACGGAGACGCATATAAGAGGGAGGTTTTCCAGTCCATAACTTCTCTGCAACCTGGAAATCCAAACCACTAGAGGGCGATCTGTTTATGACATGCACAGCTGTACTAACCGCCTTAGCCCAAAAGCTCTGTGGTAGGCCTGCATGGCTAAGCATACTGCGTACACGCTCCTGGATGGTTCTATTCATCCACTTAGCCAAACCATTCTGGGGGGGGTGTAGGGGGTGGTCAACTGACGCTTAATACCCCTCTCATCACATAACTGCTCAAAAACACGTGAGACATACTCACCCCCATTATCTGTCCTTAAGCATTTTAGCCTATACCCAAACTGGTTCTCAACTAATGCAAGCCATCTGTGAAACATAGCCAAGACATCGGATTTCAGCTTAATGGAATAAGCCCAAACTTTTCGTGAAAAATCATCTATGAACGTAACAAAATACTTTGCACCACCCATAGACTGACAAGGCATGGGCCCACAAACATCTGAATGTACCAATGCCAAGGGCTCACTCATGCGTGGCCTACCAGACTTCTTATGCGTAGACCTAGTCTGCCTGCCATAAAGACAATGCTCACATGAATCGAAACATGCATAATCAAGAGGCGGTAAGTACTGCAAATCAGAAAGCATTTTCATTCCCTTCAAAGACATATGGCCCAAATGGGCATGCCAAAGAGATACATGTGGGATAGAACCCACAAACAAAACATGATCAAGGGAAGAAGTTGATACAATCAAGGGGTAGAGACTGCTAGACTTGGCACCTCTCGCAATCACACGTCTGCCACGAGTGATCTTCCATGCAGAGTCTCCAAAACATACATGATATCCTGCGTCATCAAGCTGTCCAACTGACATGAGACTGTGTGTCAAAGCAGGTACATGACGTACATCCTACATAACAAAACTGCTGCCAGAAGGAAACTGCAGCCTAACATCACCAATGCCCACAATATCAAGAGAGCTGTCATCACCCAAGCGCACAGAACCCGAAACAATACTGTATGAATGAAACCACTCTCGGCAAGGTGTCACATGAAAGGACGCACCTGAGTCCAAGAGCCAACACTGTGCATACATAGAGTGTATATCTATCATCTTCGAAGCACTAGAAGAGGCTACTAGGATATAATAATCATCATCATCAACATTCTCAGGCTGCATAACATTGATCTCTTCAATTTTAACACTGGACTTTGCAGGTACTATACTGCGATCAGAAGACTTATCCTGCACTTTGTCTTTCCCCTTATCTTTGCACCTTTCATTGCGCAATTCATGGCATTGTGGCCTAATATGGCCCTTTTTCCCACAATGGTGACAAGTAACATCTGCATTCCTACCACGGGATTTGCTACGTGACTTCCCACGAGACTTGGACCGAGATTTCTGAGAATCCTGTCCACAGCCACTACCACTGCCATGCTTTCCATATCCATCATTCCTGCCTCTAACTATCATAGCATGAGATACACGAGAGGCATCCAAATTCTTACGATTAACCTCTTCCTGTAGAAGAGCACTCTCAACATCAGATAATTTCAAGGTAGCAGTAGAGGCACATAATGCAGTGCGGAATACATCCCATGACTCATTAAGAGTACCAAGCAAGAAAAGAGAAGTGACATCCTCTGTAAAAGTGATGTCTTGCGAAGTCAAGTTCTTGAGTATAGCATGGAACTGGCTCAAGTGAGCAGACATAGTCAGATTCTCCTTCATGCGTAGATCCATAAGCTGCTTCAACCAATACATCTGACTCACTGGACTTTTCTTGTCATAGAGATTTTCGATCTTTTCCCACAGCTGCCATGCACTCTGTTCTTCCTCAAAGACATTATAGTGAACCTGTTCTGTGAGAGACAATACAATAGTGGACTTGCATAACTCATCAAGCTCAAGCCATTCCTCATCTGGCATAGTCTTAACCTCAAAGGTTTGATCTGCGATTTCAACACCAACACCTGCCAAATCAGGCTCTTCCAATAAGAGTAATTCGTACCATCAAGCTTAATGATGTTGAAAATAGCATGATCAGTGGATGAACTCACCATAATGCAGGTTGGAAGACTATAGATAGTTCAAAACTGCTTGCTGTTTACTGCAGAAAATGACAAAAAAATCACCAAAATCGAGGAAAAATGGCGAAGAAAGTGGAACCAAAGCTGCTGTCCACCAAGTACTAGTGAAAGTACATCATTTCAGAGTGTTTCAGCATGAAAAATCCATGTCAGTCCATACATATATGCTTGTTATAATAAAGTTTGGATTTCAGTAAAAGAGAGCTAACAGTGCCAAAATTGGATCCCAAGGCAATCAGATACTGCCAAGACCAAAGCCGGCATCATGCGGGCATAGCATAAGCATATGACGGTCGATAAACATGAATCCAACACCCAAGTATGTCATACAAACATCTGCCAGTGAGTAGGCACACCCCCCAGGCAACGGGGCAAAGTGTTCATGCCACTACCAAAACTTGACACAAGTAGGTGTCAGTTCACAAAGATACGGATCCAAAACTGAGACTTAGCTTATAAGCATACAGTGAACCAAGACATATGATGTATCATCCCAAAAGGTAAGAAGTCCCAAAGTCTCAAGTGTCTGTAACTACTCAATGGCATGTAACGGCTCAATGCATAAAAGTACCGCATGCTCAATGTCTGATAAGCATTCAAGAATGCTCCCACTGGTACAAAAGCCGTATGTACGAGCTCAAGATCTCAAGCCAAGGCAAGACACAGTGCCAATGACATAACTCCAAGACAATACATCAATAGTACATCCCGAACATGTAGGCGGTAGAGCATCCGTATGTAGCATCCATAAGCATGTAAAACATCAAGTACATCCCAAGATACAACTCTGGCAAGCCAATAAATAGCTCAAGTAAGCTCCGAGAATCCAAGGTCAATCCAAGACCGAGCTCCTGTAGCAATAGGCTCCAAACAATGTAACTAACATGTCGTAATGGCATAGGCTAAGCATGTCAAGACCGGTCAGACATAAGCAACATACATGCCATAAGTACATCCAAGATGGAGCATCCAAATGCTTTGCAAAGCGAGCTCAAGCTCAACCAATGATCCCGAATCAAAACCAATCTCTATGTCAAGCCCCAAGTGTCAATACATCACCATATATGTCCAAAACATGGCCCAAAAAGCATAGGCATAAGTATACATGAATAAAATGACTTCAGCCCAACTGTGTACAGCAGTGATTTACTGTTCAAAATTGAGAATTTCAGCACCAAAATCAGCTCCAAATGGTTGCCAAACAATAGGCATACATTCCCCTAACATCCGGGCATCAAATGGGACCAACCGGGCATCAAATGACAATGCCAAACAAGCTCTAGCATCAAATATTAGTGTAACACTGTCATAAACTGCCTGTGGACTGTTATGACAGTCCCAAAACAGTGTTAGATCAATCCAAATGCTATGCCAACACATCAACCATCAAAACCAAGCATCAAAGCATGTTCATATGCCCGAAATGGAGCCTTTCCAAGTGCCAATGGAGGGAGAGAGCTGCTGTTGTGACTGTCAATGCTGAAGACACATATGGGGGGGTTGTGTGATTCCACCAACTATAAATGCTAGTCCTGGGCCTGCAAAAAATGGTGGCCAAGCTTTGGAGGGGTCCGGTTAAAGCCAAGGAAGGCCTTAAACAAGCTCCAGCAAGTCTTGTTCAAAGGCAAGTGAGATATGAAGCAAGGGAGCTTTAATGGTGGCTGCCCCAATCTTGTTTACAGCTTGTGAGACTTAAGAATTGAAGTAAACCCTGAAGAAAATGATCAAATACCTCTGATGTAATGCCCTGAAGGTGTCCAACAATGCCGGGAAGGTGCTCGGGAAGTCGGGGAGTGACGGGAGTTCGAAGGAGTCGGATATGGCTGCCGGGAAGGAGACCCAATGCAAATAGGGAGTCGATGGGATGCTGAGAATGCCACGAACCAAGCTCAAGAGTCGGAAAGCAAAGCTCTGATACCAGTTGAAAGGGAGAGAAGGGCCGAAGCTTGGACTCGAGAGCTATGGCGGGAGAGCAAGAGCAAGAGAGAGAGAGACAAGAAATGGGAACTCCAACAGTCACAATGTGTGACCGGGCCTTCCTTTATTCAAACTGTCACTAAAAGAATAAAGAATAAAGTGACGGTGAGGGGCGCCCACCACCTGCAGTGTGCAGTGGCGGTGACTGTCAGTGTAGTAATACACGAGCGGCTAGGCAGAGGCGCCTTTACCCCCAACAACAAAGTGTATAGAGGTTGTAGTACAAGGCTACATGAGGAGTTTACAAGCTTATGCTAGAATCATTAGGGCTAGGCATTACAAGGATAAAACTATCTAGTAAAAAAATGAGTCAAGGATCGGCGGCCCTTGCGGTTTTCAACATTTCTTTTGGCATAGATCTTCTATTCATTGCATGTCTTCTTGTCCTTGTCGATGTAGTCCAGCTTGCTCTTTTTGATCCTATACTTGTTCTTCACAGCTTCAGTGTCTTCATGGTTGATCTTCTTCTTCTTATTTTTCTTATTTTCTTCCACTGCTTTGCTTGCATTGATCTTTCCTTCATGGTCGTTATTTCCATGGACTTTGCTTGCATTAGTCAATTGGTTCTTTTCTTTATGGTCCCCCTCAAGCAAAGGTACAATCTCTGAGCTTTGCATGGTCTTCAAGCTAGAAGAAGTGTCTTCAAAAAATTGCACTATCTCTAAGGTAGTACGCATGCCTTCAAGTTCTTCAAATGGAAGCATGGATGGCACTTGAATGCTCACAACTCCATTTTTCCCTGCAAGTAGAGCAAGTACATCTTGTATGTGGTACAAGTGAGTAAAAATGATTGCACTTCTCTTTATGAATGGCATCTTCATGAAAAACTTCGTGTTTGTCATTGAAAATCACCTCCAAATCTCTGATTTTCTAACCAGCACAAGAGTTGAAACTTAATGTGTCAAAAGACACAAGAGATACCGATGCCAAAAAGCACTATGTAAGTATCAGGAGATACTAGCGAATTTGAACTTTTGATGTTTGATGTTGATGTTGATCCTTTTCTTGATGAACTCGTTTCTTGAGTCCCCTCCTTGCTGGTAAAATCTTGCTGAACACTGAGTAAATATTCAGATCGGAGTGATAGTACTTGCCTTGCCAAATGGAGGAAGAATGAAGCAAAGAAAGAATCTTTGGTGTTGATGCTACTGCTTGAGGTCTTCAAGACTTTAAAAAAACTCCAAAATATCCCAAATCTTTGCTGAAACCTTCAAATTCAGTGCAATCAAGGTGGCATTTGAGTGGCAGGAGAGAGGAAATGAAGAAAATGATGAGTTTTATGAGCTTGAGCTCAAAAGCTATGGCTTCCCAACTTAGGGTTACAACAGCCACACTGGTTTTTGATTTAGTGCAGCTCATATACATAGCTATAGCACGAATGGTTTGGTGAGCTTACAAGGTAGGCATCATTTATCCCATGAACAATGATGGATTCGTGTAGTAGCGCAGGAGGAGAAGGAACAATACGAATAGAATCATGCACATATTAGGCAACGTCTTCAAATTCGTGCAATGCTGAGTAGCTGGGAGGCCAATGCCCCACTATAATGTGCCAAGCAGGAGTGTAGGGAGTTCAAGAATGTTTCCCCAGAAGAGAACTTGGAGAGATATGACTTGTAAGTGGAGATCCAACTCCTCCAAGTGAGCAGGGTCCTGTCTGGCTATGGTAGCCATTGAAGCTTCACTGAAGGTAGAGTGAAAATTGGAACCATGAGCCGACCTGAGGTTAGGAGAAGTTGGAAGAGCAGAGAGAAGAGCTAGGTTGAGCTAGGCCATGCCCAACTAGGCTTTGATACCATGTCAAAAAGACGCGGGATCTAGAGCATGGCAGAAGCTATGGTGGATGGAAGATGAAGATTAAGCTCATGATGACATATACAAAGACTTGACCTATTACACAAGTGAATTAGGTTCCAAGATTGAGACTTGGACTCATAAACACAATCTTGTGTATAAGACTGACAATGACCAAGACACTAACTGAAAGAGGAAAGCATCATGATATTGCATACATCATATGTGAAAAAGTGATCATGTGGACGCCCATTGTACATATACACATTGTAAAGTGATATAACAAGGGTGATTATCTACCAAAACCTTCTTATATATTCTCTCTCTCTCTCTCTCTCTCTCTCTCTCTCTCTCTCTCATCTACTTTGCATCCCATTATTATTTCCTCTTAGTTTGTAGTACAAAAAAAGCAACAACCATTGGAAATATTACATCTTGAAAGAGCAAGAGGAAGCCTATCTACCAAGCATTCTCCAAGATTGCATTTAAAGAATATTTAGATCATTGATCATATGATGAAAGAACTTTGCAACCTTACTAAATTTCCCTTACAAAAGCCTATTGATAAGAGTTTAGCTTGAAATCTTTGATTAGATTTTGTTGATATGTATGCAATCACACCTAACTCAGTCTCTTTATATGAGGTAGTTCTAGGCTTAGGACATGCAGACAGACTAAATCCCATAGGGCCAGAAAGGGAGATTGCTACCTATCCAGCTTGCCTTTATCCCAACAACATCCACTTAAAGGCCAATGTGTCTTTAAAGGGAGAATAATCAGTGAAGATACTAGTGCTCACATTCAGGAAAGATTGGACTTACATTTCGCCTTTTAGCTTTAGAGAGAGGAAGTATCACAATCAATAGAGGGAGAGCTACAGTCATAGTAAAAATGGGGGTTTTCATTTTTTTGATGTCTTATATCACATTTAAGGATTTTTCAACAAAAAATATTTTAACGTATTTTTAGGAGACAAATTTGTTGACTATACACCCTTGCATTCTTCTTACAATTTTCTCGAAATTCTCAATTATTGCTCTCCCTCCATTGTAATATCTCTATCTTCTTCGTTAAACTCTCTAGCACTTCAATGAAGTGTCTTTCATCCCAAAATGTTGCACATGATTTGTGTTCTCAATCCTACTTTTCATTCAACATTTTATTTTGCTTCATCTTCTATTTCAATGGAACTTTCATGTCCTTGGCATCTCTCCTCTTCTATCAGAATAATTACAATATATAGTGCCACATGACGGCATGTGGGAGGAGGCACTAATCATTTCATGGGAGGGGATGATAAACCATGGAGAGAGAGCATGGTGGTCACCACATGGAGGGAGGGGAAAGGAGTAGGAGGAGAAGTTGACGGAGGAAGATTGGGGGGGAGGGGGTATTGTCAACAGTGGGTGGCAAGAGTTATGGTGGGTGTAGGTGGGCACTATCATCAATCCACGAGGGGGTGGTGAGGTGGTTTAAAGGGGGGGAGCCCACATGGGCATGACAACCACCAATCTTTCTCATTATTCTCCCTTCTCCTTAATAATAAGTTTCTTATTGTTTATTATAATATTAATCAACCTAACTTTATGACCTTATAACTAAACATAACTACTTAACTAATCCCCTTCTAGTCTACTAACTTTATTAATTATTTTGAATAATTTAATAATTATAAAAGCCTTTTAGTCTTCCTACTCACTATCCCCCTTCTAGCCTTCCTACTAGTTAACTAACCCCCTTCTAGACTTCCCACTAGTTAACTAACCCCCTTCTAGCCTTCCTATTGACTATCCCCATAATATAATAACCTTTGTGTGTCAATCATGCTTATACTAGACATCAAAGATGACCTTGCACTCTCTTGCTCTCTCATTCCATTGCCTTCACATCCCACCATTGGTACCTCTCATTTGGCCACACACACACACACACACACACACACACACACACACACACACACACACACACACACACACACACACACACACACACACACACACACACACACACACACACACACACACACACACACACACACACACACACACACACACACACACACACACACACACACACACACACACACACACACACACACACACACACACACACACACACACACACACACACACACACACACACACACACACACACACACACACACACACACTTGTTTTGTGACATAGAACAATACTATAGGTCCTAAGAGCAAAGAGAGTGAGGGAGAGTGAGAGTGTGAAAGTGAGGGACTTGGAAAGTGAAGCTCCTCTCTTGCTTCATATTCTTTTCTTCTTCCCCTTCTTCTTGGGTGAAAGGTAGAGTGGAGTGGATGGGTTTCTCATTGTCTTCTCTTCTTTTCCTCTTAAATATTGAGCACTTGTGTTCGGATTGGGAGGCATAAAGTAGTAGAGGCAGATTGAGGAGTGCCATTCAAATCATGGACCTGCTTGTGAGCCTTTGAATCATGGCGTCAATTCAAAGGTAAGGAGGTGAGCTCAATGTACCCTCTTTTTAGTTTGTGCATTCTTGCTTTCATGGATATTGAGAGAACAGTGAGTAGAGCAACAAAAGAGAGAGATGTATTAGTTAGGTGAGAGATAGCCATCACTGGCATGGTTGAAGCACTTGATACAATAAGCGTTCCATCAAGTCCCATGTTTTTTGCAAATCTTTGGAAAAAATGGCAATATGTTTGGCTTTTTGATACTAGAAAACCTTATATGATTGTTTTCTATATCCATCATTGAGAGGCTAATCAATATAGGAATATACATAACTTATAATTCACAAAAGTACCTAGCCTACCACTGATCCTATGTGGCAGGTCCTCAAAGCTCCTAAGCCAAAACAAAAATCCATCACTAGAGTATTTAAGTTACCTCATGCAACTACAATGGCGCTCTCTCTATGTGTGTGTGTGTGTATGTGTGTGTGTGTACATACGTACGTACGTACATATGTATGCATGCATGCATGCATGCATGCATGCGTGCATGTATGTATGTATGTATGTATGTATGTGACATTCATCGTAGGAGCATTTAAGTCACCTCACATAGCTATAGGCAATACGACTTCTAGCTCGCTGTGCACGCACACGCACACGCACATGCACGCACGCACACACACACACACACACACACACACACTCTCTCTCTCTCTCTCTCTCTCTCTCTCTCTCTCTCTCTCTCTCTCTCTCTCTCTCTCTCTATCTATCTCAATATGCATCCTCCAGAGCTTCTCCATCTAATGGTTTGAATGGCAATGTTGAAATCAACACAAGGCTAGTGGCGGCTATTTAGATTCACACACACACACACACACACACACACACACACACACACACACACACACACACACACACACACACACACACACACACACACACACACACACACACACACACACACACACACACACACACACACACACACACACACACACACACACACACACACACACACACACACACACACACACACACACACACACACACACACACACACACACACACACACACACACACACACACACACACACACACACACAGAGCCTCCACCTCTACCTATGCATGGAGGGAGAGAAAATGGAGGAGACAGACATGTGAGTGGTGAGAGAGGGAATGGAGCAGACTAATGACACCTAATAGCATGATGCAACCTTCTCACTAGCTTCTCCATCTAGTGGTTTGAGTGGTGATGTCAAAATCAATGCGAGGTTGGTGGCAACGATGACAAGCAGTGTGAATGTTGGATTGGAGGACCATGGAGGGTGTCTAAGCACCTCATGGAATGTGGCATTAGCACTTGGGAAGGTGGAGGATTTGGTGGAGATGTGAGTCAAGCAAGCTTGAATGGCATGTGGGCATTGAACATGTTGGGGAGGAGTACATGTGTAGGGCGATAGGGAAGGACTTGGACATTTTGGGAAAAAGGTCATGGACCTGCTCAACTTCTTGGATGTGAAGAGAGAGCTTGAACTCCATAAGGCCTCTTCTATATTGATTGGTTCGACTACATTCTAGGGCTTCAACTAACCCCATCAACAAAATCTATACTTAGTTTGTTTTCTTTTGGGATGCTTTATTGCTTTGTTATTGACATGAGTCTACTATTATGTAGAACACGAAATATTCTAGACTCACTAGAAGATACACATATAAATAATTTGGAAAATAAACATTTATAAGAGGATCTCCCTGTGTTGATATATACAATGAAGTTTCTCATTTGAAAATTCTCAAATAGGATATCTTCTTGGACTCATTCCAAAGCTTCTTTAGATCCATGAAAAATTTAGAGATGGCAATGGAAGTGATATCACCTTTTGATAAACATGCAATGTGCTCAAAGACTTCATAAGGGAAATAAGCAAAAAATTTATTCCAACTACCCTATTTCATGTTGCTCACCATGTAAATTTAATGTCTTTAAGTATTCCTGTAAGTTCTAATGTATTTGAAAAACAATGATCAACATGTCTTGATCCTCCATAGCAACATACCATGTATACATGAAACAATGGGTCAAAGTCAATAAAACAATATGAACGGTTATTATTGAAGTGAAAATGATAGACTAGAGGATAAGAGGATAAGAAGACACTGTGGACAATGTATGGAGGAGACAAAGACATTATGAAAAGTAGAGTAAAATGTAGTTGCTCATTTCATTACTTGAAGTTGTATATATACATGGTACATTGAATGGAGTAGGTGAGCTCCTTTTCCAAATATTTGAGATATTTACATTGAGAATCATTATAGGATCCTTTTTTCCACATGTTACATATTCTTATCTCGTTAATACTTCTATCCTAATATCCCCCCTCAAAAGGATTCCATGATGATTGTGAAATAGAAAATATAACTAAATGAATTTGAAGAAAAAGAACAAAAATGAAGATTACATAATGATCATACAACCATCCATGAATCCATACCATGTCCTCCTCCTTAGATCATTGAAAGGATTTGCATTGCAACTCGTATAATATGAGAGTTTTCCATAAACTCTTGTATAAAGTGATAGCACATGTTAATGTGAGGGAGCTAAAGACAATTTTGGCACTCGAACCACAAAATACATGCTTTGTTGTTGATGAAGATAGGAATTAGTTGAGAGTGGTAGCCAAAACTGATGTCTTCTAGGAGTTTCTTGATATGGATTCCCTCTTGTGCTACCATGTTGTATGCTACTTGTTTTGCTTTGGTAGTAGAAAGGCCTATTGATTGTTGTTTCTTGATACTCCAAGAGATGGGCCCACCTACTAAAGTGATAGTAAATCCTATAAGAGACCTCCTAGTATCAAGGTCTCCACCCCAATTTTCATTTGAATAAGCTTTCAGGGTAAATTCATTGTGTGCTTTGGTAAATCATAGTCCCACATGTGGCCTTGAGATACCTCAAGACTCTTTTGAGTTGCTTCCAATGCTCATATGTTGGTTGATGCATAGTGATTGAGAGAATATGTCTTGCATAACGCAAATATGATTGTGTAAAAGTGATCAAATATCTTAAATGTCCAAGTGCTTCCATGTAGGATATAGTTTCAATTTGTTTGGCTTGCTTAGTGGAGAGAGAATGAGATGTAGAGGGGTTTAGTTGGAGATTTTGAGCAAGAGGGGTTACCATTGGATTACAACCAATTCTAGAGTAGTGGGAGAGGATATTTTGTATATATATATGTTGATGCATTCTAATGAATGTAGGGGATTGATCTCTTTCAATGCCAAGACAATAATGCATAGGGCTATAGTCGATAATTGCAAATTGTGAGGATATGATGGATTTAGCTTTTGAAATTGCAATAAATGAGTTAGCTAGGATAGGAATATCATCAACATAAAGTCTTAGAATGATGACTATGTTGCATTTCATGAGAACATAAATGTTATGATCTATGTTGAGTATTCAAAAACCATGGTGTAGTAAATGGGCAAGTATTCACGTATACCACTATTTGGGTGCTAGGCTTAAACCATATAGAGCTTTGTTAAGAAGATAAACATAGTTAGGATATTTCAGATCTACAAAATGAGTAGGCTAGGATATGTAGATTTCCTCTTCCAAATGACCATGGAGAAATACAAACAAGATCTACATGATGCAAAAGAAAATGGAACTGAGTAGCCATGGAAACAAGTACTCGTAAAGATGTCATGGATAGCATTGGAGATAAGGTACTCCTATAATGCAAGTCTTATATCTCTTCAAAACCTCGAGCTATTAGGCAAGCTTCATGCTTATTGATTTGTACCATATGGTTTAAGCTTCATCTTTCAAAGAACCCATTTGCAACTGATGACTATCCAGGAGGGAGAGGAACCATGGTCCAAGTGCAATTTTGAAGTAGAGCCTTGTATTCTTTAGTCATGGTAGCTTGCCAATAACAAGAATTTATTCGAAGAGCTTGAGTGATGGAGGGGCATATTTGTGGCTCATGAATGTTGTCATGGAGTGAATCTAATGCTTGACCAAGTGCAATATTTGCTTGTATTTAAAGATTATCCAAACTCTTGAAGAATGGAGTAGGAATGAACATCACTTCATCTTCATTAAAGTCCAATGAACTAAAAATGGTGATGGCTTTAGAAGAAAGAATGGGTGAAGGAGGATGGATGCTTGTAACAATGAGAGCAGAGGAGATGTGATGTTGAAGATATCACAATTACATGGGCAGATCTCTCTTTCATAGGATGATGATCCTTTGCTTCTCAGATTACTTGTTGCTCCTAAAATGGGTGCTCTAGGGGCTAAAGTTGATAAATGTGGATGCCTAGGAGTTGAAAGTAGTGAATATGGGATTTTTGGAGCTAGACATAGGATGCTTGGATCAACAGCAACAACAGATAGAGTTCTAAGTGTTGCATGTGTTGTTGGGCCTACTAATAAAGGTGCCATTTTTGGGTTGTTTATGAGCTAAGATGGAGAGATGCACAAGGATTCAAGCTTTGAGGAGGGATTATAGTGCTCAATGAAGTAGTGGGGAGATAATGAAGGGGCTGAATATGCAACAAGAGAAGTAGATATGGAAGGAGCTAAAGGCATGGTTGAAACATGCTACAATCCTGTGTGGATTGGCAGCATTTGTGGGTTGGGGCTAGACTAATTTAAGAATTCCTTAGGTTGATAAATGTGATGATGAGAGTCAAGAGAATTAAGTGGAGGAGGCTTTGATAGTGCACTGTTGATGTAGGCATAGAATGGTGGTCACCATGTCCACATTGGAGAGTAGGTCATGAGCTAGCTTCTGATTTTGAATATGGATAACCATGGATTTGTCCATTTTTTAACCTTTGAAGAGGAAGCACTAGAGTATTTTGGCCATGTGTAAGAGGTTTTTCACATGTGGTGAGTGTATTGGTAGTGGATGGGATATCGACATCAAAAGATGATATGCGGAACCTAACATTTATAGTGTGGTGGTTAGTTGATGAGAAGAGAGATGTGGTTGCTTTGAGTGGTGCATTTGGGAAGTCCATTAAGTAGACTTATAATCTATCCCCTTTTTATAGCAAATATGAAGGTTGAAGTTGCAATATGCAACTCAAAAATGCCACAATACTTTCATACATGATGGAGCGAGGGCCAAAAAATTTTGGGATGATGAGATGTAGGACAAGCTTTTTGTGAACAAGTTGCTAAAGGACATGTTGAGAGGCATGACCAAGTCAGAAAGTGCCATAGAAGAAAGTCTTGAGATGAGCTTGGGAGTGAGTTGGAATTAGCGGAAGTATTAGTAAAAGGTTAAAGAATTGGTTAAGCAAGGGTATAAAGCCTTCCCAATTTGGGACAGTTTGATAGAGGTGAAAGTACTTGGAGGATACATTGGTCCTTAAAGAAGTGAGCAGCGAGAGAGAGGCTTGAGAAATGAGCTCACTAATCTTGAGAAGATTCTTCTTGAGATTTGGAACATTATAAACTTTGTATACCTCAATGATGTGGTTGGATGGAAGCTCCACTTAAATGATAGTGTATCCTTTAGCTTGCTAGATGTTGTTGTTTGCCATGGCTACATTGAGTGGAGAAGACATCTCCTTGAAATTCACCAACCATTCTTTATGGAAGGTCATATGATGAGTAGCTCTAGGGTTTAGGAACCATGTGTGTTCTTCTTTGGAGGCTTGATGAGGTACCCAAACACTTGTAACTAGGATGATGATGGTGTTTAATTGATCTTTTGTGTCATAGTTTCCAATACTAAAAAAATCAATCTCTTACTGATAGTCTTATTCTATGTGTCCTTGTCTTTTACAAACATTGCATATGAAATGGAAGTGAGGATCTCTAAAATGGATGAGGATTGAGATGGCTAATGAAATTTGGGTTTATGATGAGGATTTCCAAGGATTCCTTTGAAGTTAGTAGACTGAGGAGAGATTTTTGGCTTTTGGTGAAAGGTGTGAGCTCTTTTGTGAAGATGTTTTGGATTATAGGCAGTTACAACTAGAGCTTTGGTCATACTTGGGTAGAGGAAGTGTAAAAAGTATCCCTCATAACTTGTTCTTGCTTGATTTTGTTGATGAGAGGCTAAAGCTTGAGTTTATTAGTGGAGGTTTGAGTGGTGATGATGGCTCTCCAAGATAGAGACAAAGAGGAGAGAAGAAACATAGCTTGTAGTTCTTGAAAAACGACTAAAGCAAATATTATGGTTTCATCCAACAAGGACTCCATTGCTCCAAGAACTTAGTGGCATATTAATCTTCATGCATAGTGGTAGTGGCTAACTTTCTAAACATGGTAATGTAATATACAATATTTGTGTGTTCATAGGTATTTTTGAAGAATCCCAAATACAATTTGTAGTGGGTGTTGTTTTTACTAGTTGCACTTATCAATCTCCACAATGGATTAGAATCTCCATCCTTGCAGTAAGAAAAATGTCAATTTATTGTCTTGTAACATGCAAATAAATGGTATTTTTAATACCCTTTGAGTGCATGTGATATGGGTGATGTCTTGTAGGTGAACCCCTCAAAGGAATGCCAAATGGGAATCAATGTGGGTTCAAGTATAATTTCCACTCTTAAATAATCCAAAAATAGAGTTACCAAATATATGCTAGTAGATTTTACCAATGTAATCACTAAAAGAGATAGCAACCATTGAATTATAATATTATCACTTGAATAAGACACTCAAAGGTTGGTGTGGATATTATCTTCTGGAATCTCTTCTTGAGACAAGTAGCACAAAAATAATATCACCACTTTGTGCTCTAAGATAGATACAACTTGCAATTGTGCCCAATACTCATAAAACTTGATGTAGAAATAGTCTTTGAATAGACCTCCCTAAGTTGTAGTATGAAAAAAACCTTATTGTTAATGTAGAGACCTTGTTTTTGCTTGATATAAAATCATTCTTAATGTTTTTGATGTAGAAATAGCTTATGATAAAAAGAAAACCTCTCAATAATTTGATGCAAACTCAATAACTTGACACTAAGATCCTCCCACACCTCTAGGGTTGTATCCACATCAATTCGCACCAAAAAATATTCCATAAAATCAATATTCAATTCTAGGCAACCTTGATTATTGGACTTATTGAGAATTACTTAATGATTATATGTTCATTTCATTCATTATTATGGAATCTAAGAATTTAGGCCTTTTGCAATTTAATTTTTTATCTCTAAGAGAAGAAACACTTTTTCTAATTGACTAGTATTTCTCATTAGAATAAGGAATTTACCATGGATGTACTTTGAATTATGGCCTTGAATACTTAATTTACAAAAAACTTGAATGGCTTGACTTTTTTCCCTCATGAAGATTTCCAAAAGTCATTCTTTTTTATTGGATGATAAATTCTGCACCACTTCTAAATAGTATTTTTTAAGAATCTAGGCACTACAAGGATATGAGGGTATAACGATGGCCATTTGCGACGAGAAATAGCGGCGTTGCTATTTGCGTCGTTAACGTAAATAGCGACGGTACCCAGACGAAAAAAACGCGGGCCGAAACCCAAGCGCGCCATTTTGCGCACATTCACGAAAGGGAGAGCAAACATCTTGCATTTGAGAGGGAGAGAAAGAGAGAAAGAGGGAGAAAGAAGGCTTCTCACCGCCGCCGTTCGCGAAGAAGAGGAGGAGGTGTACGGAGGGAGAAGAGGAGCCACCGTCGCGAAGAGGAGCCGCCAAACCCCTCTTCGAGCCTTTATGGTGAGTGCATTGTCCATTCTTGCTTTGCTTTTGTGTTTTCTCTCTCTCTTTTACTTGTTTTTTGTATAATTCGTGTGTATTGAGAGAGGGAGAGGAAATGAGAGAGAAAGAGAGGGAGAGGGAGGGAGAGAAAATGAGAGAGGGAGAGGGATTTTTCTCTCTCTCTTTTACTTGTTTTTGGTATAATTCGTGTGTATTGAGAGAGGGAGAGGAAATGAGAGAGAAAGAGAGGGAGAGGGAGAGGGAGGGAGAGGAAATGAGAGAAGGAGAGGGAGGGAGAGGGAAACATTAAACATAATAGGGAAAGAGAGAAAGAGAGGGAGAGGGTGAGGGAGGGAGAAGAAATGAGAGAGGGAGAGGAAGAGAGCAAAAGGAAATGAGAGAAGGAGAGCAGAGAGAAAAAGAGAGAAAAGATGTTAAATATAATAGGGAAAGAGAGAAAGAGAGGGAGAGGGAGAGGGAGAGAGAGAGAAAGAGAGGGAGAGGGAGAGGGAGAGAAAAAGAGAGAAAAAACATTAAACATAATAGGGAAAGAGAGAAAGAGAGGGAGAGGGTGAGGGAGGGAGAAGAAATGAGAGAGGGAGAGGAAAAGAGCAAAAGGAAATGAGAGAAGGAGAGGAGATAGTAAAAGAGAGAAAAGATGTTAAACATAATAGGGAAAGAGAGAAAGAGAGGGAGAGAGAGAGGGTGAGGGTGAGGGAGGGAGAGGAAATGAGAGAGGGAGAGAAAGAGAAAAAGAAATGAGAGAGGAAGAGGAGAGAGAAAAAACATTAAACCTAATAGGGAAAGAGAGAAAGAGAGGGTGAGGGTGAGGGAGGGAGAGGAAATGAGAGAGGGAGAGAAAGAGAGAAAAAAATGAGAGGGAGAGGAGAGAGAAAAAAATGAGAGAGGGAGAGGAGAGAAAAAAAAGAGAAAAAACATTAAACCTAATAGAATCAGAGAGGGAGAGGAGAGAGAAAAAAAGAGAAAAAACATTAAACCTAATAGGGAAAGAGAGAAAGAGAGGGAGAGGAAACGAGAGAGGAAGAGAAAGAGAGAAAAGGAAATGAGAGAGGGGGAGGAGAGAGAAAAAACGAGAGAGGAATAGGAGAAAAAACAAGAGAGGAATAGGAGAAAAAGAGAAAAAACGAGAGAGAAAAAGAGAAAAAACATTAAACCTAATAGGGAAAGAGAGAAAGAGAGGGAGAGGGTGAGGCAGGGAGAGGAAATGAGAGAGGGAGAGGAAGAGAGAAATAGAAATGGGAGAGGGAGAGGAGAGAGAAAAAACATTAAACATAATAGGGAAAGAGAGAAAGAGAGGATGAGGGTGAGGGAGGGAGAGGAAATGAGAGAGGGAGAGGAGAGAGAAAAAATGAGAGAGGGAGAGGAGAGAGAAAAAACATTAAACCTAATAGGGAAAGAGAGAAAGAGAGGGAGAGGGTGAGGGAGGGAGAGGAAATGAGAGAGGGAGAGGAAGAGAGAAAAGGAAATTAATTGTTGTTGTTTGTAGTAGTAGTAGTAGTAGTTTTTTTTTTCTTTTCTTGTTTATTGTTGTTTAGTTTTCTTGTTTTTTATAGTAGTAGTAGTTTTTTCTTTTTTTCTTGTTTATTATAGTAGTAGTAGAAGTAGTAGTAGTAGTAGTTATTGTTGTTATTGTTGTTTTTTTTTCTTTTTTTGTTTATTATAATGGTAGTGGTAGTGGTAGTGGTAGTGGTAGTGGTAGTGGTAGTGGTAGTGGTCGTGGTCGTGGTCGTGGTCGTGGTAGTCGTAATCGTGGTCGTGGTCGTGGACTTCGTGGTAGTCGTAGTCGTGATCGTTAAAGAAAATGAGAGAGGGGGAGGAAGAAAAAAAAGAAGAAGGAACAAGAGAGAGGGAATAAACATACATCATAATAAAGAAAGAGAAAAAGAGAGAGAGATGGAAGGAGAGGAGATAATGAATGGATAAAAAACAAAGAGAGAGTGGTGGCGAGGTCCGGTGCAACACCATGAGACGGAAACACTCTGACATATATATGTTAATTTGTGGGTGTGTGGGTGGAGACTTTACATACGTTAATTTTTGCTAAGTTACAAGAGAAGAAATCCCTTCTCAAACAATTTAAGAAAGAAAAAAAGAATGATAACAAAAACAAATTGTTTGTCGTAACGTAGACAAAATGGAAAACGATGAAGGTCTTGTTGTTCAAGATTGCAAAGCATATCTTAATCAGCGTGTCCCATGTCCTTGCTCTCAATGCAAGCTGTCAATTATACGAAAATGTCGAGTGTCTATAGAATACGTACGATGCTTCGGCAAGTTTCAATTTGAGATCATTGATCAAGTGAACTTGGATTTTCAATAAAAGTTAGTATCAATCATGCATTGTACTCACAAGCTAATTGAATACCATATGCAAGAAGATTGGGTGTGGCTAGCAAATTTTCTATCCAGGGAGGTGACGTCTCGTCCCAAGGAGGAGTGCACCCTTTGCGGCCAATTATAAGAGTTCGTGGGCATGCGATGGATGGAGTGCCTGAGCCAATCCACCACTTGGAAGGTACTACCCAATCTATACCGTCAATACCAGAGGAGATAGGCAGCCTTCCAGACCTACCTACAATCTTGGAGCCTGAGATGGAGACAATGATCGATGCATTGATTCCCATGGATGTCGAGACTTCTGATCCGCTTAGAGAGGAAGCATCCATACCATTATATGATGGGTACCAAGTATCTCGCCTGAAGACACCGCTTGTACCCCTAAGCGTGCAAACAAAATACGGGTGGAGTGATGGAGTGTGACTGAGTTGTTTAGATACCTTGTGCGTACGCTTCGTTGATTTCTTTTTGACACTATCATTAAAAACATTTGTGCTTTTTCAAGGTGTTTTATGATTTTTTTCAGGTTACTAAAATATAATATATTACCACTTGTAAATACTATATCCGGGTCTCGTGATGATGCACGACATGTTTTACGAAAGCTTGGCATGGACTACAACAGCATCCATGCATGTATCAATGATTGCATACTGTTTCGAGGAGAATACGAGACTATGGAGACAGGTATCGACAAGACTTGCAAGGGCAAACCATCCCTCAAAAAGTTCTTAGACACTTTCCGCTTATCCCCCGCATAAATCACATGTTTCGTACGCCCGGCATGGCGAGCTTGACAACGTGGCATGCGCAGAATAGGTTCACAGATGGAGTTCAACGAATATCAGCAGATTCATGCACATGGAGCCACATTGACTCTACCTTTCCAAGCTTTGCTTGAGAGCCAAGGAATCTTCGGCTTGGTCTTGCAATGGATGGCGTGAACCTATTCGGTTTGTGCTCAACTTCTTACAGTGTGTGGCCTATAGTCCTTGTCAACTACAATATCCCTCCATGGCTTTCTACGAAGAAAGGACATCTCATCCTTAGCTTACTCATCCTCGACCGCTACAAAGTCAAAAATATGGACGTGTATCTTCGTCCATTAGTTGATGAGCTTAAGATTTTGTGGGAGGAGGGGGTCACCGTGCAAGATATGAGCAAGCGCGATGGTCGACGGTCTGCCAATATTCGAGCCATTCTCATGTGGATGATGCATGACTTTCCGGGATTCGGAGAGTGCTCAGGTAAATAGGCATTTGTTCTCATTGGTAATATCTATATTTTATCTTGTTCAAGTTTGTATTCATTGGATAGAGGTGTTGGAACATGTCTGGTTACCTCAGTTATCATGCATGTCCATTGTGCGGGCCACAGTTAGACTCTCGAAGATCACGAACCATGAAGAAGATGGTATATCAAAGACATGCAGCTTACTTGCTAGAGGGTCATGAACTCAGGGAAGGTTTTCTTGGATGACCTCCAACACATATGAATGCCGCAAGCTGGTACAAGCTGAAAATAGTCCACGCATAGTCACATCCAAACGAAATGCGATGGTTCTAAGTTTTCTATGAGTTGCCATATTGGACCCACTTACAGATCAACCACTTGTTGGATCCCATGCATATTTTCAAGAATGTGGGTAGCTTGCTATGGGACCACATCACAGGAAAGAGAGATACTATAGGGGCACGAATGGATTTGAAGGAGGTAGGTAAGATGGAGACGCTTTGGCCGCAGTCGGTTGCTAATGGTCGCGTGCAGCTACCTCGCGCTCCTTGGGTTTTGTCCACTAAAGAAGAGCGCATTGTGAAGTAAGTAGTCAAGTCTATCCGCACTTCGACGGGTATGATGCGTTCTCTCAGGGCTGCATTTTCTAAAGACGACCAATTATCAAGGCTAAAATCCCATGACTAGCATAAGATATGTTAGGTTTGTACTACGAATGGATTGTAATTGGCGTGTGCATTTTGTTATTTGGAGTGTAGTCATTGTTCATAATGCTTTCTCATTTGTGGCAGTTTGTACTACCGATCACGATCGCAGGATGCCTTACTCCAGAAATACGCGGGGCCATTTACAGGTTATTGACTTTGGTGCAATGGATCTCATAGAAGAAGATTAAGACGTCCTCTATTGAATCCGCGAGGTGGGGAGCAGTGGAGACAGTCTGTCTCTTTAAGAAATACCTGCCTACCAGTATGCTCACGATACAAATCCACATTCTTGTGCATCTTGTAGATGAAGTGGAGATTGCTGGACCTGTCCATACGCGATGAATGTTCTTCTTGGAGCACTTCATGAAAACCCTGAAAGGCTTTGTGCGATAATGAGCTCGGCCAGAAGGTAGCATGGCTGAAGGTTGATTGGTGTCTAGAGGCGCTAGTGCATATTTCACAATGGCTACCAACGATGGATCCAAACAACAAAATACTATGGTCGCTAAAGGATGGTGATAGACTGATCAGAGATGTGGTGGTTGGAAATGGGGTAGAAAAAAGAATGGATGCTGCAATAGAGGAGAAGGTGAATTGCTTTTGTATGTTGCACTATGTCTCTATGGAGACGTGGCTCACCAAGTACCAGATCGCTAGGCAAGATCGAGAGGAAGCGCGATCTGAATTTCGACGTAGTACGCGCCATTGACCGATTCGATATCCCGAGGGCATGGAGGAGATGCCGCAGTTCATGTCAATGTGATGGTTGCATGGAGCTTTGACCGTAGCGTCTCGCGAAGGGACGGAGGTCTCAATTGAGGAGTGGGAATTCTCGAGGGGATGTAGTCCAAAGCTGATGACGTGTTTAGGATTTGTCGTATCTATATTCTATATGTGACAACTAATTTGAGTGTTTCAATGTACAGAACAAAATATATAATGCAGCGTAGTCGTGCGGACGTCATTTTCACGTGGAGTATATTGACAAAATGCGCTTCACAATGGACTGTGGTATTATTGCAAGGTTCGAGTAGGAGAGCCGACGATGAGCAACGGATCCAAATACGGTTATAGATGAGATGGAGTATTTTGGGAACTTGCAAAGTATTGTTACGGTGGATTACCGTAGCTTCTCCATGATACTATTTGATGTGTAGTGGTTCAAAGTGGTACTTGAAGGAGATGGAGCAACAGTTCGACAAGGTCCATTTAGATTTCTCAAAATAGATTCCGAAAAAAAATGGACGGATTTATGCGACACCTTTGTGTTGCCGGCCCATTGTGAATAGGTGTATGAACTCATTTGTTTGTTAATTATATTACGACATGGTACATGTCACAATAGTTTAATCTCTCTTGTACGTGTTTGTGAACATGTAATCTTCTATCCAAACCTTCGACAACCTCGATGGTGGTATGTTATACCTTCAGCTCCTTGAAGTGCAAGAGTATATGATCAAAGCGATGTTCCGAGCATAGATGAGGACAATATGCAAATAGAGGGGTCGATATTGCAAGGGGTGGAGGCCACTGAAATCTTGGAGCATGTAGAGGAGCTAGCATCGACTAACAATGATGGAAATACAGGAGTCCAAGAATTCTTTGAGAACGAGGTGGACTCATCCTTTTGTGGTGACATGTCTATCGACCTTTCAGTGTATGCGGAGTTGTGGGCTGACATGGGACCATAGGATACTTCATACTTGGAGCATCCACTTACTCAATTCATTGACTAATCGCTTATAAGGATACATAAGATATGCATTTTAAGTGAGATTATTTTTTTAGGATTTATATTACCGTGCTTTGTATGATTTAAATTGATTATGCTAACATCATTTTTTGTCTGTGCAGGTGACCTTTTTGGATACTTAGATCATCAGGATGAGTCGAGGGATGAGCGATGAGGAGTTACAGGATATCTTCACGCACATGTCTCCAGATCAGATGGCGAGATTCAGAGACATGGTGGGCTAGGAGCTATCTCGGACATCGTCAGGCCACTCTATTAGATCTACTTCAGCGCAATCAGATGCTTTAGCTTCGAGTAGACGAGATTGACGCTCCAGACTTGGGCCAGAGGGAGGGAGTGCTTCAGGGTCAGGGAGATGTTATAGAGATACAGAGGCAGTGAGCCCGCGGTCAGCACGGGATATAGATGCTACTCCTCGTTGTCATGGCGGTTCTAGGGAGTATGGCTCAGGTAGTTGCTGTGGAGGCACGGACGCGATGTCTCCGTCTCGTCGTTATGCTGGAGTTGCATCACCTCCAGGATTTGTCACACCTGTGGGGATGTCTACTTCAGTTACTCTGGCTTTTGCTCAGTCGTCTGCAAGTGGCACCCCTATGGGTGCTACACCGATAGATACTACCCTCGTCGGTACACTAGATGTACAGGGGGGTCTCCTGGATATGCCTAGGAGCGTGGACGTAGGTGGGAGAGGACCCATCTTAAGCATACCCCAGAGGGATATGCCTATCTTGTCGATGATAGGTCAGGAGCCATCATCATGAATGATGAGGGGAGGAGGGTGATGGCTCACATGAGAGAGTTGTGCCAACAAGTTTTTCGGCACATCTTAGATCATTGGAAAAACATACGGGAGGGGAGCAAGGATTACATAGTAGCATCCTTGCATGAGGAGTTTCCGGTTCCAGCCACAGCAGATAGATTTTCTACAGGCTGGATGATGGACTACATGCGTGCATATATGTCACATAGACGATCGGACACACGCAAGGCACTCAAGAGTGGGGCTGCAAAGCCCAAGTGGCTAGACATGGACGACTGGCACCGACTGAGGGAGGAGGCTACAGATTCTCCAAGACGTTGGAGTCAGCAATGCAAGGCGACGAAGGCATGACTAGAGGCCGGAGTGGTCCATCATCTTGGGAGTGGCGGCCACGGGACATATCTGGAGGACTTTGTAAGTTTTTCTTTTGTTTTGCTTGCTTATTTTTTTGCAATATCCTTTGTACTGACAATCATGTTTCTAACAGTTAGTATTTTATTTTCTTTGCAGCACTCCATTACAAATCGCGATCCGACTGGCCTTGAGACTCGATATGCACAGATGCACGGTCTCACTGCCGTGATCGATCGATTGTATAGACGCGGCGGCCCTGTAAGTCACTCATCTTTCTTGTCCGTAGTTACCATGTTTAATTAGAATGCATTATTGTATGGTGAACTGATGTTCTCGCCCTTGGATCCCTGGAGCTCACACACCCTTCTTTTTTGGTTGCCTAATATGTGTAGACATTTTCTATGTAGTAGTGATATCTTGCCATGATTGTACCAGTCGCTTTCATTATGCGATAATGTATTTATTTCATATATCAGTTGTTATGATTTAAGTACACTTTGTTTTTGTTTACATGAGCATTGTACACAATGCTGAAACTATTTTGTATGCCACAATTTTTTTCCCTGTTACCGTCGCTATTAGCGTTGCAAATTTACCTACATGCGTAGTTATTAGCGTCGCAGAGCGTCGTTATTAGCGTATCAGAGCGTCGTTATCAACGTCGTTAAATGTGACGCTGATACCGATGCAAATAGCGACGAAGATAACGACGCTGATACCGACTGTTCTATGGCGTCGCCAATAACGACGGGGGCAAATTTTGTTATTTACATTTTTGTCACTTTTAACGTCGGTATAAGGCCTATATCTTGTAGTGAGGTCCTAACATGAATTTTACATTTCCAGCTTGAAAGCAATGACTAAAGTAAAGTGACTAATAGCACTAACCTTGACCTACTTAGATCCTATAATATTGATTGAGCAAATAATTGGGACTAACAATCTTGCAATTTGCCCATAATAATACTCCACATTCACATGCTAGTAGAGTATCATTTGAAATTGTTTATGGAAAGAAATTGCCTATCTTATTAACCATTATACCGACCAATGTTCCAACAAGTTGATGCTTTAGCTAATGATCATATTGAAATTCTAGAAGTGATTGAAAAGCTTACTTGATAGTTGACAAGATGAAACAATCTCAATTAAGATATGTAGCTCAAGCCAACAAGAAACACAAGGCTATTTTTTTTAAGTAAAATGATTTAGTTTGGCTTCATATTGAATAGAGCAAGGTAAAATTCATTAAAAGGCATCCTAAAATTAAATAGCCTTACGATATTATGGGCCATTTTGTGTTGTACATCATATCAATGACAATGCATTCAAAGCAAATTTATAATCCATTCCATATTAATTAATTGAAATCCTTCAAGGGAACATAACTTATGATTCTAGTTCTAGTCGATTCTCCATTGCTAAAGGAAATACTAAAATCATAGTACTAGAAGTTATCATTGACCATGGTCACCAGAACAAATAATCATTGACCATGGTCAATGACAAACCACTACCAGAACAAGTGCTTAGTATTATAAATACCTGGTTAAGTACAACAACCATTCTATTGAAGAATCCCATTGATTTAGAAGCTATCTTGCTAACTTTGCTTATGACTATTTAATATGTGCATACCACTCATAGTCACATTAAAATTTGATGATTCTGCATGAGGTAATATTTTGAGAAAATCCATGACTGTGTTATTTCCATAGAATATATATAGGTTTGCTACATGAGGTAGTATAGAAGTATTCTAGATTGCCTTATTCATTTAGTGTAGATTAACTGCATAAGATTGCTATTTAACCATGCAATGTCATGATATTTAATTAATTTATTATAATAAAAACAATATATTATTTATTTATTTACTTTTTAACATTTATATTATTTATTTATTTACTTTTTAACATTTTTACTTCTCTATTCATCACATGATCAGTGACTTTACATGAAGTACTACGTGTGACGCTGATCACATCATGCTTTGTAGATAGATGGATCATGGTATGTAACTAATGTATCTTGTGTTTGCGGTGATTAGGTTATTAGATACAATTATGCACATACATTATTTTTATATTTTATGAGAGAAGCGCATTTTGATGCATATGACTTATTACCATTTTTGGATGTTATACTTGCACGGATTTATTTGTTATGGATGTATGCACACACACACAGATTTATTTACTATGGTTGTAACTTTTGTATTAAAGCCTAAGGGCTAGTAAAAAATTTTAAACCTTAGAATAGACGTATTGGATAAATTAGGCTCAAAAGCATATCATTCATGCAAGGAAAGTGAAATCCCAAAATAACACTTTTCGTAAATTTTTATCACAAAAGCTAAAAAATAAAGATCTATAAATACATGATGAAAGTGCTCACTCATGGATGGGGGGGATTGTACCCATTCTCTTATTGTGCACTCTTGTCTTTATTTCCTCTCTTAACTTGTGTTCTCTCAAATTTTAGTTACTTTTTGGTTATTGTATAGTGAAAGGCTACAATAGATCGTGGGCTATCGTCTAGGAGCCTTAAAAGATATAACTATTGCCTATTTAATAGTACTTGGTTAATGATTATTTATAGATGTTGTTATGACAGAAAGGATGCACTTTATTTATTAAAGTATAGAATGCTTTCCTTTGGCCCTTGTGAAAAACTTAGTTTCTAAAAAGGACAAGTAAGCTACCATCGCTCAAACCAATAAGAAAGTCCACAAAGCTTCGGTTTCCTTCACCTTTGACAAGGTTAAGCAAAGATATGTTGATATGCTCTTTGCTGGTATGTTTCTTTACTTCATGGGGCGCCCTCCTAACGAGGACGAATTTGCACACTGGTTTGTGATAGCACACACTGTGGTAAGGCCACCCTACAACAATACAAATTTATTGGGAAAGGCTTCTACTTGGTCCTTTTGGGATCCAGAGTTGAACGTGACTGGGTCCTTGGCTTTGCTATGGGGCACAGAGGCAATCAGGTCCACACAATTTCGTGGAGCGCCTTATTCTCTCCTGAAGAGGTTCTCTTGCATGAATGCCCGATATGGGTCACCTTTGCGAACCTCCCAGTCTTGACTCGACGATGAGGTTGAGAAGCTCGTGTCGCCCAAGGCTTGGGCAAAGTCCTCTATGTACCCTCTCCCACCACCCTCTTTGGCAAACTTAAAGCTAAATGGCGGGCTTGTGTGCTATGGAAGCCCTTTCCATTGCGCAGATCCATCTGGTAGGGTTGTCCACTGGCACCCTTCCTCTTTGCGGATGGAGCTTCTTCCCTTAACCTATAATGAGCCCCACCCATGGTTACTACAATATGGCTCAAGTTAGTCAAATGTGGGGAAATCATAAGATATCTTGGGTGTCCTGTAGGTGTAGGTCTCTCCTCCAAACATCGTTTTTAATGGTTCAGGGGGAAAATTCAAAGCAAGTTTGAGAAATGGCAAAAATTTCAACTTTCATTAACTGGAGAGTTAGTGGTAGCCAAGGTGATCTTCCCCTCCTTTACAGTTTTTATGGCCTCCATGGTCCTATTTCATCGGACATCCTAAGAGCAGCTAGACCAAATGGTGAGAGACTTCCTATGGAAGAAAGATATATCCAAAGGCTATATACAGATACCGTGGTCCACTTTTACTATAGATAGATCAAAGGGAGGATATGGGATGAACTCTTTTTATCCTAAGGCTCAAGGACTAGCACTCTCGACCCTCAGAAGAATTGACACTTATCAACCTTGGTCATGTCTTCTCAAAGAGTGGATTAGTACAGCTGAAATTGATGGCAAAGAATGGCTTGAAGCATCCTAGCATGATATGCTAGGTGGGAATTCAAAGATTAAAATCCCCCAATCTAGAATGGCACAGGACTTGTGCAGTTATGGGACTCTCTCCTGAGTGAAATAAAGCTTCTTCTTAATCCCCAAATGAAAGTGGATGGCTCACTTTTGCTCAGCATCTGGCTCTCCCCCTTCCCTTATGATCTTCCCTTCACACCCTATCATGAGCATCCCAGACTTGCAAGGAAGATGGCCCTTAAAGGAATGAAGTCATAGGTAGATGTATGGGATGTAGCCTCCAGCTCTTAGAAGGATATGCCTACCATTAGGGACCAATTCAGACTCATTGAGATAGAACTCCAATGGCTTGTGAGACTGATGTCACACCTCAAGCCTGCCTTTTCGCTGTGGAGCAAGCCACAACATACCCATCTCCTTAAGTCTCTAGTCATCGATGTAGGCATAAGAGCCTGGTTTGCTAAGAAGTCTAAGTAGATCCACAGCTCATCTGCCCAGGTAATCATGCAAACTTGGGCTACTTGGAAGAAGCAGTTTCCGCATTCTCGAATGTCTACCTAGAGGAGATGCTTAAGAAGGACTTGGAAAGCCACCAAATCCAACCGATTAAATACCATGTTGTGGAGGCTGGTACTTAACAGGCTCCCTTTCAGGCAAGACTCAATAAAGTACTTAAGCTCCCCCCTCACTACATGTGGTGTAAAAAGGAGAAAGAGAATATCACCCACCTTTTCTAGGATTGTCTTACAGCTAGACCGGTATGGAGAGCCATTAGGAAATGGCTAAGAGAGGTCATTCTTTAGGATGCAGTCACTATGAAGCTTGCCTTGTTTGGTGATTTTGGGCTGCTTGACAAGGCCTCACTATTGCTGCTGGACACCCTAAAAGCAATTGCACTCAAGCACATATGGTGTCTAAGGAACAACACCATCTTCAGATCAGGAAAGAGGACTACCCCTGTTGAGGACATACCTAAAGCTTGCCTTGTTTGGTGATTTTGGGCCGCTTGACAAGGCCTCACTATTGCTGCTGGACACCCTAAAAGCAATCACACTCAAGCACATATGGTGTCTAAGGAACAACACCATCTTCAGATCAAGAAAGAGGACTACCCCTACTGAGGACATACCTAAAGAGACTAGTTGCCTTGGCCTAATGCCTTGATGCATCCTTTGTATGCATTAAAAAAAAAAGGACAAATAAGAAAAAATGATTTCAAGTAACCACCTTACAAAGTCTCATATCCTTTGTATGCATATCCTTTGTATGCATTTAAAAAAAAGGACAAATAAGAAAAAATGATTTCAAGTAACCACCTTTAGACATACCACATGGATTTCACAAAATGCATTAAGAAACAAGTTGACCTTCATTATTTCCATCCCCTTGGTGCAAGCCATTGCCTTTAATTTAGACAAAAATAATTAAGGTAGGTTAGGAGTTACATTTAATAGATATGTATGGTAAGATGTGGTTATTAGGAAGTTTAACCATTTTAATGATGCATTTGAATATTTGCCACATCTTTGCATTACTTGTGGCATGTACCTTGTGCAAATATTAAGTACAATGGCTATATACTTAGTTTCTCAACGCCTTCAACTTTGTCAATTGCCTTCACCTTATTGGGTTTTAACCATTTGATCTTGTTCCAACATTACATGTGGATGTCTTATTTTGTCTTATTCTCTACATCATTTACTTATTTTCTTCAATGCGCTCACATGGCTATAAGGGACATTTCACCTTCCAATGAGCTTGGTGGGAAAAATCCCACAAAAAAAAGTCTTTTCCTTGTTTATGTTAATGGATATTCTATAATTTGTTTTACAAATTAATATATGCACCTATATATACCATTATAACTTGTTACCATGACTTTATGCTACACATGTCTGTGTGTGCATGCACACATGTCTATGTGTGCATGTGCATACATACATACATACATACATACATGTAGGTATGTATATATATGTGTGTGTATATATGTACATTAAATAAATAAATAAACAAACAAACAAATAAATAAATATATAGAGCACGTGTGTGTGTGTGTGCATGCTCATGCGTGTATCAAGCTTTGATGTTGCATGTCACTTCTACCACTTTATCCTTATGCCTTTTTGATTCACTTATATCCTTTGTAGTACATTCTTATTGATCTTGTTGTAAAGGCATAATGTAGACAACATATGCCCTTTGTTTATCCACATCCATTACGGCTAGTCTTTATATGTTTACATAGCAATATTTAATTGGTAGTGAGATAATAATTATATCATGAAGATCTTATAGTCCTCTTGTCAGGGCCAATTTTGAGATTTTTGGTTGAACTTTTTCTAACCATTTATTAAGAATCATTCCTCTTTCATGTACTACTCTTACATGCAATAATGCTCTTGCAAATAGAGGCCTTATTTTCCCTTCTTATCCACCTCCTTTGCCATTTGATAAGTTCACTAATTTTAGTTCTTCTACTTGTGATTTAATACCTAACTTCTTAATTGTGCACATTAGAAGGATCATGGTCATTGTTCAAATGACAATCATATGCTCTTTAATTGTCTTGTCATACAATTCTAGCAAGACCACCCAATCTTTAGTTGACCTTGTGGGTTGATGCACACATCACATGCCAATTGATAATAAACATGAATGGCTTTTCTTATGCCATTATAATAATGAAAATAGTGAATTTTGGTAGACGAAGAAGCACATGAGACTATACATTGGTACATCTAATAATTCTCTAGAAAGTCGTTGAGCTAGTTGGGGTATGAGCTCCTTTGTTGAATCACAAGAGAAAACTATCATATCACCTCCTCCTTCCTACCATAGAAGCTATGCTCCCTGCTCAAGGGGGTTAATGATTAGATCTACTACATCTTACACACAAAAAGTCGTAATCAATGTCCAAGGTGGGACACTTTAAGTTATTCCTATGTAAGAGGGTCAACATCCAATGAGCTGTTATAAGGGACCTAACCAATACCTAGCTTATTGGAATTGAGGTAAGCACCCCCAGCTCGTGCAAAATGGAGCTATCACAGACCATGTATCCCGACCAACTATACTGACGGTCCCTCGATCTTCTACTATGAAATGCAAGACACGAGGGGTAATGTTCACAAAAAAATGTTAGCTACTCTAGTTTTGATATGTGGAATTTTAAAATCAGGGCTCAAATATACATTTCCCACTAAAAACACTGTCAATTACTTTAGTTTTCATAACTAGAATTTCAGAATCTAGGATTAAATATGCACTTGTCCAGATGAAAAAAACTTGAAAATTGCCCATTGTAGTTAGAGAACTAGCCATAATCCTTGCTCTTCCTTTTTCCCATGGGTTAGGAAATGTATTTTTTGTGAGCAGAGGTGTGGGGTGGCTCCCTTGCAAGAACTCGGAGCCTTGTGATTGGGCTTCATTTTGATCTCTACACCCCTAAGGGTAAGGCATTGCAGAGCTACTCTTTTGCGTTTCTCGTGTGGTCGTCGGCGGGTGGTCGTCGGCGGGCCAATGGAGCTGCCCAATTGAGGTCATTCTGAATAAATCAAACTTAAGAGTGTTGCAACTTGCCAGAATTCTTAAAAGTTTGAGAAATGGGCATCCATATGTGCATTCTGGAAAGTGTCCAAAGAAAATTATTGTGAACTAATTAATTAATTAATGGCCTGGTGTGAAACTGGCTCTATCTACTTATTTAATTTACTCTTTTCTAACTGCCAAATCTTATCAGTGTTTTTGGCGCATGCAGCGTCAAAGCAAGCTCTCTCTCTCTCTCTCTCTCTCTCTCTTGCCCGCACAACCCCCGCATCCCCCCTTTCCCCGGCTCCTTCTTCTGTGTCCTCATCCGGTGATGCTGCACTGTCCTGCTTGAATGGGGAAGAAGGGCAGCTGGTTCACCGCCGTCAAGAAAGCCTTCTCTCCTTCCAAAGATGCAGACAAAGCTCCTCCCAAAGTAGCTGCACAGAAGGAAGCTAACTGCGCTTCTGAAAGACAGGTAAATTACAAAGCTCCTTTCAAACTCCTTTCAATCACAAGCTGTAGCATTTCATCAGTACACGGATTGACCATCAGGAAAGCAAAGCAGATGCAGTGCATTGCTCAAATCGAATGATGCTTTGATTCACGTTAATCAGCGTCCAAGCGGTGGTTAATTCAGATTAAAACTACCAAAACCGGACCTTATCTCTTATATGTTGGCATTTCTCAAAAGAAGTTTTAGACAAATTCCGCCTACGATTTCCACATTGTGAACTACGACAACGTCATGAGCTTCTCTGAGGAAGAGACCACATGCCTAGCTAGGTGCAATTGGGGGCAGGGACTACGGGCTCTGTGCCCGCCGAGCAGAAGCTCATGATGTCGAACACTATGTTAGGGAAATACAAGGGAAAAGAGCCCATTTCCCACATGAGGAAATGCCATAAACTTCTTGTATCAGAGGCCCGATGGATTCATCATTGAGCTGACGGAGCCAAATCTTGCATCAAGCTTTGCCATGAGACGAAATGCCAACAGCTATAGGTACCATTTTTATAGAACGGATATGGCAATGATGCTGCTGCATTTTGTGCTCGAAATTTGTTTTGGCTGAATCTAAATAGCCAATGCTTCTCTTGATCTTGTTATGTCAAAATGCATTTCACGAGCTTTCCAAAGCATACCAAACCTGGGGTGAATGTTGCTATCACGACAAGCGTTAGAAAAATTCGCACCATAATTTCCACATTGCGAATAACATCAACATCCTGCGATTCTGTGAGGGGACTGGCAGCCCCCTGCTCCCACCTAGCTAGGTATGCAATCCCTCCCAGGTAGAAGCTTATGATGTTGATGTTGAACACTATACAGAAAAACAAGGGAAAAG
Source organism: Lygodium microphyllum (assembly GCF_053477565.2). NCBI lineage: Eukaryota > Viridiplantae > Streptophyta > Polypodiopsida > Schizaeales > Lygodiaceae > Lygodium > Lygodium microphyllum. Next base: position 53,784,801 of record NC_141136.1, on the reverse strand, counting down.
AGCCCTTTTTCCCACATGGGAAATATCAAAAACTTCTTGTGTATGCATGCAGGTTTTTCAGTCAACCACAACAAGCTTTAGATATTGTCTGGCACATGGATTCCCATTTCTCTCAAAACTCTAACAGCATAATAAGCTTTAGCAAAGGACCTACTATCTATGTAGCCTGCTGCAATGGGGGATGACACCCCATCTACCCATCCTAGAACAAAATCATGAGCTTTTGCAAGGAAGGTACCACATACCTAGCCTGTGGCAGTGACATAATGGGGACAGGGCAGCACCTGTGGTCCCGAACCATCACTGCAATAGGCTAAGTATGGGGTAGCTTCTTTGCAGCAGGAAAGCATGAAGTTGACTATGACTTTACGAACATCATGTTTTATCCCTTCATACAATTTATCTATTTAACCTTCTGGCTGCAGAAGAAGACTTTAAAGGAGAAAAAGAGATGGAACTTTGCAAGAACATCTTCTGAAGGTGTGAAAGGACATGTGGACAAGCCATTTGTGCATCCTGGCACAGAACAGCAGAGTCAGCATGCTTTTGCTATTGCTGCTGCCACAGCTGCAGCTGCAGAGGCTGCGGTGGTGGCTGCACAGGCTGCTGCAGAGGTTGTGAGGCTCACCAGTGGCACCAGGGCTTCACTTTATAAAGAGTGGAGCCACGAAGAACAGGCAGCACTTAAGATTCAAGCAGCATTCAGAGGTTACCTGGTAAGCTGTTTTCTTTCTACCTAGCGTGATGCTATTATTTGGCTGCATTCTAGCATCTGCTTAGAGGAAGTATTTTTGCTTGGTAGTTGGTGGCTGTAGCTGCATGCTGTGCCATGTGAATTCTTTCTCTGGAGTGTTGTAACATTTCCCTGCTGATTTCAGCATTGTTGTAGAATTTAGCATTATACGGAATGACATGTAGGCCTGTTCCTGACAGGTGGGGAGTCCTGTGATTTGAACTATGTGCATCCTGTTTGTACAATTTGCATACAGGCACGGAGGGCTCTTCGAGCTTTGAAAGGTCTTGTGAGGTTGCAAGCTCTGATCCGTGGCCACACCGTGCGGCGTCAGGCAACTATTGCATTTCGCTGTATGCAGACTTTGGAACGGGTCCAAGCAAGAGTCTGTGAGAGGAGAGCTAGCTTTTTTGAAAAGGGCCAAGCTTTGCAGAAAGAACTCTGGCAAAAGCGAGAAATTGACATTGGATCTAGAAGATCCTGGGTAATGATCTATTACACAATAGTCTCAAGCATGCAATACCTGGTGATGTGATTATGCTTGAACATATTCTCTGTTGTTGTTGTTGCAGTCTGAAACCAGCCACCAAGGCAACTGGGACGACAGTACTCAGTCTGCAGAAGAATTGCAAGCCAAGCTCCAGCAAAAGCAGGATGCTACAATAAAGCGTGAGAGAGCATTAGCATATGCCTTGTCACACCAGGTTTGCAAAGCACTAGTTGTTATGTTGAAATGTTGATCTGACTAAAAGCAGTGAATCTCTCATGGATAAATTTTGATGGCAGCTTTGGAAGACAGCACCAAATGCAGACACTGTACTTGTCCCTAGTGAGGAAGGTAGACCCCAGTTGGGCTGTAATTGGTTAGACAGGTGGATGGCTGGTAGGACTTGGGATGGACAAGCTGCAGAAAAGGACATTGTTGAAGTTACACCTGCCAAGGTCTTTGAAGAAAAGACCCTGGAAGCAGGACGCCTTAGCTCCAGCACAAGAAGTCAGAGGCCACATCCAATTCAAGGTTATATGAGTCCAAGTGTCTCAACAACTGTACTGAAGGTTTCACGACAGGCTGCACACCATCAGTTGCCTGATGCCTCGGCCACCATGTTGCAGTCCTTCAAGCCCGTGACAAGCAACATTCGTCCTGTCTGCCCTCAAAGTGGTCAATCATTGGAAGAGGATGGAAGCTATATGTCCATGTCAACAACAACAAGGAGCGTGCACTCTGTGCCCATCCCACCAGTGTCCAATATAAAGCACACCATTGCAGGATCTTCAATACATGATGATGAAAGACTGCTAGATGAGATGTTACTTCCAAGTTACATGCTAAGCACGCAATCAGCAAGGGCAAAAACAAGGTCTCAAAGCACACCAAAGCAGCGAGTAGGAACTCCAGAGAAAGAGTCTTTATACTTGGCAAAGAAACGCCTCTCATTTCCAGTTGCTGAATTCTCTGGTGGTCTTTCAGGTCCCTTAAAACCTGTCAGGTCACAGGGTCCTCCAAGAAGTCCTAGTTTCAAAGGGCATTCTGGGCCATTGAAACTTGAGCATTTGTGTGATGAGCCATAGACTAATAAAAGTAGCTTGGTGATAATGGTTAGTCTTCTTCTACGATATTGCTGTATGTGAAGAAACAGCAGCAAAGGCATTCGTACACAGTCTTGGATTAAGCCTGAAGGCTCTAAAGGCAACCAAATGTCCCTCTATTCAAAGGGAACAAGTGTTGCTGCCCTCCATTTGTCTGTGATTATCCTGTCCCTTTTGTGCCTATATATCTATAAGCTTGTTGGGTCTCTACTTACATGCATCATCACTTGATTCATCTCGGTTTACTTTGTATGATACTTGTTCATGCATTTCAGCTGCAACTCCACTTTCACGAGCCTCTGTTTGCTTGATGTAGCTCGACACTTTTGGATTCTTTTTAAGGCTTTAAACAAAGAACTGATGTCACAAGATGTCCCAGTACATACTAAGGACATGGAGTCAGCTTATTTTAGCATTTGCTGGTAGCCCAGCTGAAGTAACTTTCTTTGTTCATTTTTAAGCAACGTGCTGTTCATACCGTTTGCCTCTTGTTTTACCACCTCTGTAATTCAGGAAGTTGATTTTCCATAGAAATATTAAATTTTCTTTCTGTGATCTTCTGAGGCTATAGTCACATTAACCAGACTGTCCACACCTCGACATAAGGCTTTGAGGCTTGCCCAATGCTCATGCCAAGCCAAGGTTTGCCGAATGAACTGTTAACTTGAACACTTGAACTTGTTGCATACTTGGAGAGAGCTTTTAAGTTGCAAAATTTTCAGGTCATTCTTATGCTGTATGGCAAAAACTGTATAAAACTCTACAAAGTTTTTGAAAAGGATCAAAGTCAAATGTTTTAATATCAGCTCTCAGTAGAGTTCTTACGAACATTGGGCCTACCATCTAGTGTCTCCTAAAATGTGTCACTTTGAAAGCTCGATGGGGTGGATTATCAACCTTTTCAAGGCAGAACCTTTAGCATTTCATTAGATTTACTAAACTAAATTGAATAAGTTATTATGCAGATTTTGATAATCACAAGGAGTTACCCCGTGACTGCCATTGGTTTGGTGCCTTTGTTGCTGACTCACTCTTGGTTAGATGGTCAAAGAGTTTCCAATTCTAAATGACACTGGTAGTAGTGTCACACAGGTTGATAATTCATCAACTCATTATCACATTGGATCAAGAAGGAATTTACAAATTACATCACATTATCAATAAGAAATTTCTACTCAATTCATTCTTTCAAAATTGCCCTCTCAATTTGTCTGAACTAGTGAGAATGGACATGCCGAACCGCTATAAGTTATGAGGGAGGACCGAAATTCCATGAGCTTTGAAATGAGGTCACCCTTGCAATCAGACCCTTGATAGGGGATGCATCTGAGAAGGCATTCCAGCTGCAGATCAGTTCGAAGAAGCCCCAATTCCAGTAGAGCCTCAGTGATATTCTCTAGACTGGAAGGAAGTATAAAAAGATCTATCGAAACCACTAATGATTCATGATTGTCTTTCTCCTGGAATCTGGGCAAAGTCACCCTCTCCTCCCTCCATACCAAGAGCTTATTCATCAAATCTACCCGATTGACTCTAAATGAAAGACTGTCTCCATACCCCAGCAGCCCACAGTTATCAATATCATCTTGAGTTGGGAGCCTGTCAGGAATTGAAGATGCAACATAGCTCTTGCAAGAAGATCCACCCTGGGTCTTGTTGCCGCAGTAAGAACCGTGGTCATCGGCGCTCCTCTGGCTCTCCCTCTGTCCAGTCCGACTTGCCAATGAATCTCCCAACATGTGATTTATCCACAAAACAAAGCCAAAAGAAGTAATACTCAGAAAATGTTTTACTGGATGCACTCTTATCTTAGTGTTTGTCTTCAGCATGTTTTCAAAGGCACATAATTTGCCATTGGACCCCTTAATCTGTATTTTTGTCTCCAGATAGCAATGTCAAAAGGAGGTTTGGAAAAGAGAGGGGACTCAATAACTATAGGCTATTCTAATGGAAGCAAATTTGTAAATCTTTTCTTTGATACGTTCCTGTCTTAACCTTTGGCTTCAGAATGCTTTCAAAGGCACAATGTTTCACATACATAAGCTGCATGATTTCAAGATTGCAGATTGAATTGACTGTTAGATTCTTTGTTATAACGCATTGGATTCCTGTAATTACCCGACACAGCAAAACAACAGTTGTCCTTCTGGGTTTGTGAAGTACTTCCATCTCTTCAAGATATATGTACACGCCTATATCCTAACATATTAATCCCTCCATTCTAAGGGAGTGCATACAACGAAACTTCTCATGAAAACATTAAATTCACTGTACCAGTGTGATTATGAAAGCTTCACAATAAACTGGATCCTTCTGCAATCGTAGACACCGTTTATGTTCCTCGAAAGGTAGAAAGACAGTTAAAAATACACACTGGGTGAGGTATTGGGTAAAGGGTTTGGGGAGAATTCTACGTGAAAGGTGGGGCGGCGTATCCGAATATGATGGCCTCAAGGCTATGGATGCTTGTTTATGTTGCTTGTCTGAGCAGGGGTTGCCCTGTTTTGCATTCCGATAGTTCCTTTTCCCCTTCTGCATGACCAGCATCCGAATCAACTTCAGTATCCTCTTCAGCATCTGCTTCATCTTCTCCTCCTCCGTTCACGGTTAGTGTTTGGGTTCTAATGGTAGCTGCTATGGGTCCTGAGACTTAAGCCAAGACTGAGAGGAGTTTGCTCAGTCTTGTAGAACTGTGACACCGAGAGAGCGTGCGAGGGTGTGGGTCGTAGGGTAAGCGTCTTTCTTGACCTCTCCAATGACGTAATTTGCTCTCTCGCTCTCTCTCTCTCTCTCTCAGCCACGCGAAGAGCAATAAGTTGTTGCTATCTTTTAAACTTGTCTTATAATTAAGTGACTACTTTTTGACCGCTTTATAGTTATGAAAATTGGTTATTGACGAGTGTTTTAGTCACTTGTCTTGCCTTGCCTCCCCTAAAACCTCTACTACTTATTGTAGTGGCAAGAAATGGCAGAGATTGTTTAGACTTTAATTAGGCAGCCCAAAATGGAGGCCCTTCTACTATCATACTGCAGTGTGAACTTGAAGCTTTAATATTTCCAAAGAAAAGCTAGGCGCAAGTTTGCAAACTGAGAAATAGTACACTTTTAATCGCAGATATTGAGATGTTCTCTCAAAACACAGTGCAAAGTACACATTGCAGACCAATGATATAGATAGATAGAACAATTCAAAGTTGAAAGTGCATTTGACTCTTGCTCCCGAAAGCAGACTGTAGTGCAGCTTAAATAAAGGATTACGGAAAGTATATTAAAAAAAAGAGAAAACCATTCAAAAAAGAATTCTTTTCCAGAAATGGGCATTGTTATTGAGCATTGAAGTACCCCTGACATTGTATAACAGTGATGGTCACTTGATTATTTTACATGAATGGTTGCAACAATCGATCTCTCTAAACTTCTTTTTACCTAAAATGAATATGTTAATCACTTATCAATAGGAGACTTGTATCTAAGAAGAATTGAAATGAAATAGAAAATGTAGTTCTCGTCACCATAATTAGAAGAAGGTACATGAATCTTTGCTCCATCGGACACAATAATGCCAAGGTGCACTTGATGCACCCTAACTAAGCATGAAAGATCCATGAACTCTTGATGCTTCTAATATTGTGGGATACTCAAAGAATGTCTCTTTTGAATCAAGAATTCTTCCAATGGGGAAAAAATATAAAAGCAATGGACACAATTTCCATAATGAATCTCTATGAATATTGGACCAAAAGAATCGAAGTATGAGAGAGTTGGCAAATTCTCAACAATGTGAGCAAGGCTCTTGCACATAATGGGTTTGGACAATATAGACGTGAATTGTTCCTAGAGACATAGTTGAGTTTTTGATATAGGGTAATATCTGTAGCCAAGGATAGACATATGAAGAAACTAATGAAAAAAGGAGCGATCTTGAACACATCAAGGAGTGGCATAATTGAGCAAGAGAGATTAAATTTTAGAAAGTAGACTCTATTTATATACACTTATAAAAACATCAAACTTATCGGAGGCAAAGTTAGATGAAAATTCACATTGCATAATGTACCAATGTAAATAGCTAGTTTTTAGTAAACACGTGATCCAACTTAACATTAAATCAGAAGTGTATTTGTTAGAATCAATAACTCGAAGGCTAATCCACATTTGCAATAGCAATACGAAGAGGGTCATCAAGAAATTCCAAAGAGTAAGTAAATATGAAAGCAATAGAGAAAGATTCACTTGAAGTGTTTATGAGGAGCCAATTTCATGGCTCAATTTGATTGGAGACATCAACTCATTTGTGTTAGTAGTCCATTAAACCTAGTAACAACCACTTTTAAAGATGCAACTTTCTTTTTCAAAATCATCACATTCTCAAATAAATTCCCCAATTGAAGATGTGTTTGTCTCACTCTTTGATCCCCTTGAATCACGCCTCTCTTTATTCAACATGCTATCTACAAATCACCTTGTTTGATACACTCGCTTTACTACACCTTTCAATTCATCATGCACCTCTCCAATGATGCTGTTGAGATGAAGATATGCACTCCTCATCTCCCACAAAACATCATGCATGCATGCATTTTGCGTTTGCATTTCCTTTGAAAAATATTGCGTGACTTGGCCAACATGATGTATCAATTGCTCCATTTTTGCTTCAAATTTTCAAAAACTCTAAGAGAAAAGTAGATATTTGAACAAAAACAGGTTTAAGAAATGCAAGAAAAGTTGTAAGCAGTATATACCCTATTGAATAGCACCAACAAGCTAAATCTTATTGAGATATTGTGTTCCTAGTATCTTGTATACCTATACTTCACACATTTATTGATTTCATAGACATTGTAAGCATTGGTTAATACAGATAGCAAAACTTGACAATCATACATATCTATTTAAGAAGAAGGAGATGAAAGGGAAGTGGAACCCAAGAGGAAGAAGCTTGGCAGTGAGAGCTATGGTGGATGGAGAGTAAGAGCCAAGAGAGAGAGAGAGAGAGAGAGAGAGAGAGAGAGAGAGAGAGAGAGAGAGAGAGAGAGAGAGAGAGAGAGAGAGAGAGAGAGAGAGAGAGAGAGAGAGAGAGAGAGAGAGAGAGAGAGAGAGAGAGAGAGAGAGAGAGAGAGAGAGAGAGAGAGACTCAAAAGTGGAAACTCCAACAACCACAATGTGTGGCCGGGCCTTCCTTTATTCAAATTGTCACTAAAAGAATAAAGAATAAGTAACTGTGACGGACGCACGCCACCTGCAGTGTGTAGTGGCAGGTATTGTCAGTGTAGTAATACACGGGCGGTTAGGCGGATGCGCCTGTACCCCCAACAACCTCCCTCTTAAAGGCGAATCTGCCCCAGTGAGAGAGAAAAAAGAAAAGACAGTACAACATGTACACATGTACAACAAGATGAGGAAAAAGGCGTCATCTCATCCAATGCCCATCAATCTCCTCCCGAGGAAGGCGAAGCGCTCGATAGTGAGGCTTTTTGTGAGCAAGTCTGCAGGATTCTGCTCAGTCGGAATCTTGACAAGGAATCTTGACAAGATCAATAGATCTGTTCTCAACGACCTCGCGAATGAAGTGATACCTCACCTCAATATGTTTCATCTTCGCATGGAAGACCGGATTCTTGGCCAACTGAATGGCACTATCTGAACGCAGTGTAGGCATAGCATCTGTCATACCAATGTCTGCAATCAAATGGCCTAACTGGATAGCCTCCTTGCAAGCCTCTGTGATTGCAAAATACTCGGCCTCTGTAGTAGAAAGAGCCATACACTTCTGTGCCCTGGACATCCAAGAGATAGCCCCTCTAGTATAAGTGAACACATAGCCGAAAGTGGACTTCCTACTATCTACATGTCCTACATAATCAGAGTCAGTGTACCCCACGACTCCTGTATCTTGGCTGCCATAGCAAAGTCACATATCTACTATGCCCTTTAGGTACCTCATGATACCTTTTACGACAACCCAATGTTTCTTGCCAGGTGTAGCCATATAACGTGCCACAACCCTAACTGCAAAAGCTATATCTTGACGGGTGGCTATCATGGCATACATAAGATTGCCCACGGCTGATGCATAGGGAATCTTGGCCATCTTGGCCCTCTGGTCATCTGTCAGTAGACAATCAGCCTGTGAAACCTTCACATGAGAAGGTAATGGACAACCAATAGGCTTAATATCCTGCATGCGGAGGCGCTCAAGGACTTTATGAATGTACTTCCTTTATGATAGATAGAGTAGTCCCTGAGATCTATCGCGCGTAATGTGCATACCAAGTATATGAGAGGCATGTCCCAAATCTTTCATCTCAAAGCTCTTCTTGAGCTGAGCCTTAAGAGCATCTAGCTCCTCATGAGCTGTCCTTACTAAAAGCATGTCATCCACATAGAGTACCAAAATCAGTAAAGAATCGTCACATGCTTTTTTTGTGTACAAGCACGGATCCATAGCACTGTGGTTGTAGCCCTGTGCCTGCATGAATGCATCAAACTTATGGTACCATTCCCTAGGTGCTTGCTTCAAGCCATATAGACTCTTCTTTAGCTTGCACACTAGGTGTTCCATGCTAGGGTCTGCGAAGCCCTTAGGTTGCTCCATGTAAATCTCATCATGCAAGTCCCTATGTAAAAAAGCCGTCGTGACATCCATCTGGTACAAGTCCAGGTCAAGTTGTGCAACCAAGGCCAAGACTAAGCGTAGGGTGGTCATCTTGACCACATGAGAAAAGACTTTATCAAAGTCTAGGCCATGAGCATTAGGTGATGTCGCACGCTGTCTAGCTGGCCGTGGAGCAGCGGGCTGAACGGGAGTAGGTGGCTCTTTCTGAAAGATAACTCTACGTACCTCAACCACTTTCTTAGGCTGCATATGCATTTTTTCCTCATGAAAGATGACATCATGACTGCGGATTACTTTTCGCGCATGTGGATCCCATAAACGGTAACCCATCTCTCCTGCATCTCTATAGCCAATGAAAATGCATTTGACACTTTTAGGATCCAACTTATTGCCTTTGTCCTTGGGTACATGGCAGAATGCCTCACATCCAAAGACAAGCAAATGATCATAAGAGGGGGGACTTGCCTGCCCATACCTCCTCTGCAACCTGAAAGTCAATGCTATTGCTTGCCAACCTATTAATGAGATGCACTGCAGTAGTAACTGCCTTAGCCCAAAAGTGTTGTGGTAAGCCAGCCTGGCTAAGCATGCTACGGACCCTTTCCTGAATGGTCCTATTCATGCGTTCAGCCATACCATTCTGGGGTGGGATGTAAGGGGCGGTCAATTGACATTTAATACCCCACTCATCACAAAATTGCTCAAAAGCACGTGATACATACTCACCCCCATTATCTGGCCTTAGGCATTTGAGCCTTTTCCCAGATTGGTTCTCTGCCAATGCAAGCCAATGCTGAAATGTGTCTAAGATATCGGATTTTCTCTTTATGGGATAAGCCCAAACCTTATGTGAGTAATCATCTATGAAAGTAACAAAGTACTTTGGCCCACCAAGTGACTGATAGGGCATGGGCCCACATACATCTGAGTGCACAAGAGCCAAGGGCTCATCCATGCGTTTCTTACCAGACTTTTTATGCATATTTCTAGTCTACCTACCATACAAACAATGATCACAAGAATCAAAATGCGAAGAGTCAAAAGGCGGAAGATACTGCAAAGCACGGAGCATTTTCATTCCTTTAAGAGACATATGCCCCAAACGAGCATGCCAAAGGGATACATGGGGAATAGAACCCACAAAAAAATAATGATCCAATGTAGCTCCAGATACAAGTAATGGATAGATGTTGCCAGACTTGGCACCTCTTGCAAGTACAAGCCTGCCACGAGTAATCTTCCATGCAGAGTCTCCAAAAGACACAAAATATCATGCATCATCAAGCTATGTAGCTGACATAAGGTTGCGAGTTAACGTAGGTACATGGCGTACATCATGCAAAACAAAAGAACTGCCATAAGGAAACTGCAGCCTAACATCTCCAATGCCCACAATGTCAAGAGACCTGTCATCACCAAGACGCACAGAACAAGACATGGTACGATAGGTATGAAACCAATCTCTAAAGGGTGTCACATGAAAGGACACACCTAAATCCAAAAGCCAGCACTGTGCATACATAGAATGTATCTCAAAAGTCTGTAAGGCATCGCATGAAGAATCTGCAAGTATGTAATTATCATCTGAAGCAATGGCACTTTGCCCTTTCCCTTTTCCGTGCACTTATCATCGCGCATTTTATGGCACTGTGGCCTAATATGTCATACTTTCCCACAATAATGATAGGTAAGATCGGACTTCCGTCCACGGAACTTACTGCGACCACGTGACTTGGACTTGGACTTCTGAGAGTCCCTACCCTTATGATCATTATCATGCCTGCCATGTCTGCCACCTCTAACGGTCAATGCATGTGAAGAGCGGGAAGCATCATTGTTTCTCATGTTGATTTCCTCAGTCAATAAAGCACTCTCAACATCTTTGATTTTTAGCCCATCAAGCTTGTTCGTGCATATGGCAGTATGGGGAAGACATCTCATGATTCAGGTATTAACCTCAATTCGAGATGGCGGAAAAATGAAGAAAAAAGTGAAAAAATGATGGAAAAAGAGTAAAGGTGTAGAGGCAGCCTCTAAAGCTAAGATGAGGCAAAAAGCGCAATTTTAAATGAAAGGCACCTCAAAAAACTTTAAAAACTCTTGCAAAAGAGCGTCAGGCTCCCTCCTGTGCCATTTGTAAAAGAATAGACAGGTATAGGCTTAGGGCATGGAGTAAGAAGAGGGAATTAGAAAAAGGGACCTTGCCACAATGGCCAGTGATGTAAAAAGGGATGGGTGCCCATGGGATTTTAGGGTTTGTATATAAAGTTCAAAAAGTGAATGGAAGCTCATTCTTTGGTGTGTGGCTAACAAGAGTCCTCTCTTCTTCTCTTCTTCTCTTCACCTTGCTTGTGTGTGTGCTCTTGAGAGAGGGAGTGTGAGAGTGTGAGGGAGTGAGTGAGTGTGTGGGAGTGAGGGATCAAGAGGGTGAAGCTCTTCACCATCTCCTCTTCTCTCTTATTCTCTCTTATTCTCTCTTATTCTCTCTTCTCTTCTCTTCTCTCTTCTCGCGTGCGCAGCTATGGTGGATAGAGCTTGGAGATGGAGGAGGCTTGAGGATGCTTGAGCTAGCATCTAGGATCATGGAGCTACCGACGTGTGCGAAAGAGGAGGCAACTCATTTTGGCATCAAGGTAGGCTCACTATACCTCGAGAGGATCAATAGCGTCTCGGCTAGGTGAGAGATAGCCATGAGAGCTCGCTTGAAATGCTTGAAACAATAAGCGGTCCGTGGGTCTTGGCAGTTGAGCATGAGCTCCCACTACATTTTGGTTCCGTTGTTGGGACCAAGGATTCAAGCTTGAGCACTTGCGTGCCTCATATCGAGCATTGAAGTAAGGGATTCACCCCCGAAACGGAGCTTGAGATAGGTAAGAAGTTTGGATTTTTTAATCTTCGAAACAAGTAAGTATTTTGGGTTATTTTGTTGGTTTGATGATTGGAAAAGATGGAGAAATCATTTCAATTTTTTGCCTTCGATCTTTGTTGCATTTAGCGTAGGTTAGGATTAGGAAATCGGATAAGAGAAGCATAGGGTTTGCTGCTATAGGACAGGGCAAAACAAGGCACAAATCATGAAAAAATGGAAAAAAAGAGTGCTTGGGATGTTTAATGTCGACAAGTGAGTGATTGGGGACATCAAAACCTTACCCGAGAAGGGGTTTAAGAGCCAAGAGGTCAAGGAAGAGCTCATTTCATACCCTGACATTGAGAGAGAGAGAGAGAGAGAGAGAGAGAGAGAGAGAGAGAGAGAGAGAGAGAGAGAGAGAGAGAGAGAGAGAGAGAGAGAGAGAGAGAGAGAGAGAGAGAGAGAGAGAGAGAGAGAGAGAGAGAGAGAGAGAGAGAGAGAGAGAGAGAGAGAGAGAGAGAGAGAGAGAGCTCTTGGAGATTCAATTCGATCTTGCCACCAGGGAGTCTACCAAACGTTCCAGGTATATCAAGCCCTTCCCCTTATGCCTTGGTACTGATTTGGTAGCTCTTGTGTGATATGATTGCATGTGTCACAAGATTTGAGCAAATCAGTGCCTTTGCTGCCGTCATGGCGCACCGTTTGGCCGTTTGAGCATATCACTTGACCCACTCGCAACTTGGCCCTTGGCAATCTACCCCATTCGGCCCTCGGCCCGTCCGAACGAACCCACTTGGCCAAAAGTTCATTCGGCCATATTGAAACTCGGCCCTCGACCCGTGTGCCTTGGCTCGTCTGAATCACCCCGTCCGAGTCACCCTGTCTGAGCCTCCCATTCGGCCCTCGACCACAAGAACTTGGCCCTCCCAAGCGACACACTCGGCCCACAATTTCCATTCGGCCTTCAGCCCCCGTCCAAATCCATCACTCGGCCCCTGCAATTCGGACGAAATGGGCCGAGTCAAGATTTTTCCAAATTTTCAGGAAATTAGACCAGACCCTTAGTCGCGTAAACCTTCGTGAGTCCTCTTGACGTGCAAAACTTGATTTTGGTGTGCAGGGAATATGCAAATTCGTAGGAGGCAGCCACTTAGCAGCTCTAGTAGGCTATTGTGAGACCCAGAGTCCTAGCGTTAGCCAACTGAGCCAAAGACCTTGAACAAACCTAAAATGGGTAAGACAATGCAACGAGAAACCCTAAAACCTGATAAGATGGCCATAAGTGGGTCAACAAGCCTATCAGGCCTAAAACAAAGCAAGAGTGCGTAAGCCGCTCAGATACTTGTTTTTCACACTCATCCTAAATTTTCGCACTTGAAGTACACTTAAGGATAGCTTAAAGCCTGACTGAGCACAAGTGCACAGGAAATAACCCACACACACTGAGTAGAGATAAATTGAGGATTGGAAGTAGTAAGTCAAGGAACTCACTCAGATAAACACCTCAAGGATCCCACCAATAGGAGAAGATTCCAAGGCATAGATGGACGACCAAAGCACAGAGTAGGACCAAGCAAGCGGCGCTAGAGAAGTGGATTTGACCAACTTGCTCAACTTGATCGACAGCTTGATGGAGCACGAGAAAAGTGATCATGATAGAGGAAAGCTCAGATCGCAGGCTGTACGAGGAACTCAACTTAGGAGTTTTTCCAGAGGCAATTCAGCAGCTAGTGAGCATCTACGATGCGCATGCTTGGTATGAGCACCGTGGCAGAACAGTAGAGGCCATCATAACAGACTTGGAAGAGGAACGGAAGCTAGCCCACAAGGCACTGCAAGGTATAGTGAAATACAACCAAGACCAGCGTGCTAGGAGCTTAAGGTAGAACACATAATTACGCGAGGTACAGTGGGTGCTAAACCTAGCAGGTGGGAATCAGACCGATCATGAGAGAGCCCTGGAAGGAGACGTGACATTGAGTGAGCTTCTCATGAAGCGACTGCTCGACAACACAGCAACGGAGCAGAGTGCTGTAGCACTAGTGATATCGTTACTAGTAGGATTAGGAGTAAACCAAGGCTCTAAGGGCTAGTCTAAAATCCCAATTGTTGCAAAGCAACTCAACAAGTACCAATCCCATGACGATCCATACAGCTTTGTAGAGAAATTCGAGCAAGTCTATGAGGCCAACGGCCTCACCAACTTGATTCGACTCTCTCAAGCATTCGGGCTTTACTTAGGCGACAAGGGTAGGACTTGGTACAGAGTCTAGATGTTGGAGAATAAGAGGACTTTAACGGCCTCAAAAACCTCTTCATCAAGAGATTCTTAGAGCCCGGATACTCTGACAATCTGCTAGTAAGATGATGAATGTCAAGTAGAAAGAGAAAGAGGACATTTGCGACTAGGTCACCCACGTGAGGAGCCTCTTCAAGAGAATCCCTATGGGCAAACGACCTACCGAAAGAGTAGTGTCCACCATGTTTATCATGAGTGGAATACGGAGTGAGGAGCTACATAAGGCCTTGGCAAGAAACTCGAGCTTGTAGCATGACTCGCTAGCTAGGGTGTTTGAAGAGGCCATTCGAGTAGACGACCCAGCTGAAAGAGCAGAGCTCCAGGAGATCAAATTCATAAGAGACCAACTTGCGGAGTTCAGAGAGAGTATCAGCCTCTAGTGAACGATTAGGTCCAACGGGCCAGGACAAAGGTAAAGCCATTGAGACAAACCAAGACTTGGCTGAGGTAAAAATGGAGATAGCCAAATTGCAGGATATGTTGAGACGACCAACGCGCCCACACATCCAATGCGTGTACTGAGTGTCAAGACCCTAGGTCACGACCTTGCACTAATTGCGGTAGATTCGGTCACGATGTCGCACATTGCAGATCACCGAGAAGACTTCCGTACTCATAACCATACGGCCAGCCATATCTAGTGAGTAGACCCCAACAATTCTTCGGAAGGGGAGCCCCATTGGCCCTTCCTGCATCTAACGATGTTAAACCGGCTGTTCCTAGAATGGACATAAACCGTACAGGCATACCTAGGCCGCCTGGTCCCTACGTGACCCATCCACCGAGTGACACTCTAGTCCACTACGTGGAGGAGCCAAATGAGGAAGAGACTTACGTATACCCATTCTTCTCGTATGAGGACGAGGGCAATGCAATCCTTATGGACTATCGACCAGTACCAATGATGGTGTTAGGAAGAGACCTAGGAGGGCAAATGCATGATCCAATCATATGTTGGATTTGCGATCATCGAGGGTACATCTCATCACGTTGTCCTGAAAGGGAGAAACCAAATAGAGACAAGGCAGACCTAAGGTCAACGTGCCATCTATCCCATTGGGGCTATTCGGCGTCGAGAACCTCGATGGGGAGGCCACACCTATCCCATTGCATGTCATGACCCGAGCATAGATGAAGCAGGTCGGCATATCATTGCCAGGTCCTAGCAACCTCAATGCAGCCTTGATCGGGAAGAAGAGCCGTAGATGGAGAAAGAAGAAACCCGAAGCTAAGATCACGCTAAAAATTGAGAGTGCCACGACTCTGCCTGCTTAGGGGAATACCCCCATTCGAAGCCCCAACTAGAGGCTATCAAGAAAGTGAAGGAATGGGTAAAAGAGACCCAAGAGCACCTAAAAGATACTGAGCCCATCCTAGAGGATGAGATCAAAGATCTCTCCAGTATAAGCACGCTAGTCTCACCCCCTCGACCAAGTGGTACCGCTTAGGCAAAGCCTTGACGCTATAGGCTAGCAAATCAGTCACGGCCATTGGCCAAGACAATCCATAATATGAGAAAGACGAGCAGCCAATGACCTCCTTACCATGCTAGTAACCACCCCTTTGATGCTGAGCCTGGGAGACCTGCTTAGGTATCATTCCACCCCATGGCAAGACCTGAAGGATCACGAGAGCAAGCTGCTACAGACCTGCAAGACCATGATGTAAAGACATAAATACCGAGTCTGATGCTGCACTCTGTGCCTAAGTCCTTGCATGTTAATGCTTTTTGGGAAGGCACCGAGATGCATGCTGTCTTACCTGTCTTAACCCTAGGCGACGCAACGAGAAAGGGGATTGTAGACACAAGAGCGGGGGTTAGTGTACTGAGCCACACAGTGCTTCAGACTTGGAAAAACCCACCTGTCGAGACTGCCAGGTTCAATGTCACACTAGCAAATGGTATGAGAGTGAAACCATTCGGGGTACTTAAAAACTAGCCAGTGAAAATCACAGGCGTCTAGTTTTCGGTTGACTTTATAGTCATGAAGGGAGTGGACTACAATATCCTATTAGGCAGACCCTGGATGTGCAATGCCAGAGTCATCGACGATTGGGGTAAGGGCTTAATCTTCCTTGCCAATAGAACGGAAGCTGTGAGGGTAGAGATGGACAATTGGAAGACCTCACCAATTGACTTGGATGCCATCTCCTCGATGCTTAAAGGAAACGCTCAAGTCAAGAAGTCCTATGGGTCCTTGACCAAGTATATCCCATGCCCGGAGGATGATCGAGATTGGATGCATAACCTTGCTATGATTGACTTGTCATTCTCGGATCATGAGGCATACAAGCAAACCATCAAGACAATTGGCAAGTCAAAAGACACACCCTTCATACCATTTTTCATGATGGCAGGAACCCTTTGTGGGCGACCTAAACCTGTCACATTCCAAGTGCCAAATAACAAGAGGGAACTCCAAGAGATTCTAGAGTATTTAACTGGCAAGCTAGCTGGCAATCCAACAACAAACTTCAAGCCACTTCAAGATCTGTTAGATGAACCAAGGTCGCGATGGACTGGGGTGCATGACTTAAACCTCATGTACAATTGGGCCCTAGTCCCTGATCAGAGACAAGAGATATACCAAAACCTAGAAGACGATGAGCAGTCGAATGAAGATGACTCCAATGACGAGTACGAAGACTGTCGTTCTTTTAGTGACAAAAGTGAGGGTGAGATAGACATGGTGGAATACGACACCGAGGGATGAGAAATAGAACAGATGCAAGCGGACTCCAAGCCACAGAAAAAGAATGTCTTTAAGATAGAGCGAGGGGTCATGCGCATGGATTGTGACCGCACTTGGTTGGAACACATAGGAGCCATAGATTTCGAACAAGCAGGCCTAGCCCAACCAGGTATGATACCAATGCTTAGAACATAGTCACCCGTTGAGCCGACCGCCAGGAGAAACCACCTCTTTTGGTGAAAATGGTGAGTTCAATTCTGAGTCGGCAGTAAGCTCAAATAGTGACCCAGAAATACCTAGACCATCCAAGACCAGATGCACCAAGGGGGAACCTATCCATCCACCTAAGGCGCAGACAGTTGAAGGAAGAAAGGGAAAAACAACGTAGGGACATGCAAACAGAAGAGCAAAGAAAGCCGTAGGATTTCTCGAAGAGATTTACAAAATTCAAGAAGGTGACAGGGTAGTAATCCTGTTGGGTGCCAAACGCCAAGGGAAAACGAGTGAACCCATCGAGGGACCAGCCAAGGTCAAGGAGGTGAACCTAGCACAAGAAGGGGAGACACCCCGACCGGCCTTTATTGCAGATGACTTGACTAAGGAAGAGGAGATGAGTCTTGTTGCTCTCTTGCGAGAGTATATAGACGTGTTCACTTGGTCCTTAGAAGAGCTTAAGGGGGTAGATCTGAGTGTAGTGACTCATAACATACCCATGACGCTAGACGCAACGCCGATCAAGTAGCGACTGTACCCGATGAATCCAAAACATGCTCATGCAATCAAAGAGAAGATTGACAAGCTAATGAGAGGAGGATTCATTTACGAAATTGAGCACACAGACTGGGTGTCGCCCATAGTCACAGTGATGAAGAAAAATGGAAAGATTAGAGTGTGGATCAATTACAAGAAGGTGAACGCTGCCACTAAGAGAGACAACTACCCATTGTTGTACACCAAGCACATGCTCGAAAGAGTGGTAAGCAAGAGGCCTACAGATTTCTGGACGACTTCTCTAGATACAATCAGGTGCAAGTGCATCCTACCGATAGGCATAAGACTACCTTCGCGGCTAAGTGGGGCATCTTTGCTTACATAGTCATGCCCTTCGGGTTGACTAATGCCCCAACCACCTTTCAATGCCTCATGTGCACCATATTTAAAGACATTCTTTGCAAGGAATTGGAAGTCTTCATGGATGACTTGTATGTTCACTCGACTTGGAGAGAACACTTAGACAAACTCTGAGTAGTCTTTGAGTGGTGTAGCCTATATCATCTCTCCCTGAACCCCTTAAAGTGCCAGTTCTGGGTGAAACATGGATGCATCCTAGGGCACGTGGTGTCGAAGAACGGCATTGCCACTGACTTCTCGAAAGTCAGGGTTATTGTTGATCTTCCACCCCCAATCAACTATAAGGGAGTTCAATACTTCTTAGGCCATTCGGGATACTATCGACGGTTTGTGCTGAACTATGCATTGATTGCCGGACCTTTGTACAAGCTATTGATCATCTTTGAATGGAATAAAGCATGTCAACGAGCGTATGAGGAATTGAAAAAGGCTCTGACTACTGCACTGATTCTACGAGCCCCAGATTGGACCATTACCTTCCACGTGCATATTGATGCTTCGAAATTTGTCGTGGGGGTAGTGTTGTGCCAAGCTGGTGAACACAACCTCGACTATCTAGTGAGCTTTACTAGCAGACAACTCACTGAGACTGAAATGAATTACTCGACGACTGAGAGAGAGGGTTTAGCCATGGTATTTGTTGCAAAGAAGTTTTGGCATTATCTGTTGGCTACGCCTTTTACTTTCTTTGTGGACCATCAAGCCTTGCTATATCTAGTAAACAAACCCTACGCTACAGGATGCATAGCTTAATGGATCCTTCTGCTTTTAGAATTCGACTTTTTCGTGGTTGTACGGAAGGGAAAACAACACTACATGGTTGACCATATGTCACGCATCCCCACGGGAGAGGTCGCTAGACAAGGCATTGCCAATAAATTGCCAGACACCCATCTGTTTAACCTTTCCAGTGAGAGAGATTTATTCAAGGCTGATCTAATGCCATATTCGGTAGATGACATCATCCAAGTTTTGGAGCATGGACTGCCTGAGCGACCGATAGAAAAAGCCCGACTTAGGCGACTTATCCTCAAAATCCAATGCTATCAGTTTATAGTAGGCCAACTATATAGGCTAGGGCAAGATGGGTTGTTGCGTAGATGCATATACGAGCATGAGATGCACGATGTGCTCACAGAGACACATAGCGGAATTGCTGGAGGGCACTTCAGTGGAGACACGATAGTCCGCAAGGTGCTGTAGTCTCAACTGCGATGGCCCACGCTTTTTCGCGACGCAACACGATTCGTCAAGCATTATGACGAGTGTCAACGAACAAAGGTCCCGATTCGCAAGGATCAAATGGAGTTGACCCCAATCATTGCATGACAACCCATTGAAAAATGGAAGATTGACTTCATAGGACCCATTAGTCCTGCGGCATAGTATTCGCAGGCCAAATATATTATTGTGGCCACAGACTACCTAACAAAATGGGCAAAAGTGAGAGCGACACGAAAGAATGACACTAGAATGACTGCCAAGTTCTTATGGGAGCAGGTGATCTCATGATTTGGTTGCCCCATCGAACTAGTCAGTGACCAGGGCACGCACTTCATCAATGAAGTGATAGTGCATCTTCTATCCACCTTTCTAATTATCCATCGAAAATCCTCCCCATAATACCCTCAAGAAAATGGGCAGGCAGAATCCACAAATAAGATCCTTGTAAATATCCTGACCAAAGTGTCTCTGTTTCGTGCAGCGACTGGGATAACAAGCTGATGGCAGCCTTGTGGGCTTACCGTACAGCTTATAAAATGGCTGTCGACCAGACTCCCTTTAGGTTGATCTATGGGACTGAGGCAATTCCACCAGTAGAGTTCTTCGTTCCTAGCCTAAGAATAGCACTTCAAGAACGATGGGAAGGGAAGGAGGCATGGACGCAATGCCTGGTTGAACTTCAATGCCTCTCGAAAACTCGCCTTCTAGCCACTCATGCGTTCATATGTGAGAAGGCACGACGCAAGAGCTGGTTTGACAATCATGTCAAGCAGTGCGACTTTGAACAGGGTGACTTAGTGCTCCTGTAATCAGTTAAAGGACACAAGCAGAAAATGAAGTTTAGAGGTCTTGGGCCTTTCAAAGTTCCTGCAATCAGTCGAATTGGCAGTGTTGAGCTCGAGACTCTAGACGACAAGGGCATAGGCTTCTTCAATGGTAGTCGCATTAAGAAGTACTATCCTCCCATGCATTCGCTGCATCAGCCACCAATGTTAGAACCCCCTATCAAAGTATGAGTCGCCACAATCACAAAAATTGATGATGAGGATGAGGAAGCCATAGAACCCGCATACCTCCACATCAGGGTCACTGCTAAGCAAACATGCGCTTTCAATTCCTTGATCGACGAGGGAGCAGACTTCAATGTCTTAACTCACAATCATTGGACCCAACTTAGTAAACCACCACTACAGCCCACTAATGCCAAATTAAGCTGTTGAGTGTTGAAATGACTTGTTTTTTGGCTGATTTTTGTTGTTTTTGAGAGCTGAATGGTTGATTTTATGAGAGGATTGATTGATTTGGAAGTGGTTTGAGAGTGTTTTGGATGATATTGATGGTGTTTTGGAAGTTCATGATGTTTATTAGTGGTTCTGTGATGTTCTGATAGGTTCTGTATACCTTCTGTTTTGCTCTGTTTTGCTCTGTTTTGTTCTGATTATCTTCTGTAAGGAGGGATGGAGTATTGATTGATGAAGATTGAGATATTGTGAAAGCTTATTGAATGGTTTGTGAGAGTTTGGAATGGTTTAAGAATAAGTTATGTGGTTTTGATGACCTTCTGTAACCTTCTGTAGGTCTTCTGTAGAGCCTCTGTTTCTGTTCTGTTCTGTTCTATACTGTAGCTGTTCTGGTACTGTTCTGTGTTCTGATGGATGAGAATGTAGCTTGGGAAAGTTTTCTAGCCTTGGAAAGAGGTGAATACAAGTGCAAAAGAGCTTAAAGAAGTAGCTGCTGAAGACTCAAGTGAAGACTAGAGTGAAGTGACAGTAGTGAGCTATGAAAGGACACTGTAGTGGCTCTGGTGACTCTTCATATGAGACATACCTCTTGGGAGGGGTATCCACGACCTAAGAAGGATTATTGAGAGTGATTTTGAGAGATTTTAGTGAGGATATGATGTATTATTGATAGAGAGAGAGAGAGAGAGAGAGTCAGAGATAGCCAATTCTACTGAAATAGAGTGATTGTATATGAGAGATTGAGAGAGAAGACTATGAAGATATTGAAGATGAATACTATGTGATGTATTTCCATTCAAAGATGGTGTATTCCTTTGCTTTCTTTGTTCTATTGATGGATTTTATGAAGATATTGAAGAATATGATTGATTCTATCAAATCCGTGGGAGGTCTACATGATGCTGCATGAAGATTTGTTGTGCCTGGTGTTCTTTTCTTCATTGTGATCATATGAAACATAATAAAAAAGCTTGTTGATATTACAAGATAGATTTTCTTGCAAGAGAATTCCCTTTTCCTTGGTGTTCCTCTTGGGGCTTCATGTTTTTGGTGCGCAGCTGGGGAAACTTGCCATCAACAAGCACCAGAAGAGGCTGAAAATGAAGGAAATGGCATTGCCAAGAAGAGAAGAATTCAATGGATATTTGTAAAGTTCCTTCTTCCACTGAAGAGTTGGAATTTCTCATAATCAAAGCCACTTTCCACAAGAAGTTCATCCCACAATGGCGGAAACACATCACCATCATGATGCATGCTCTATGTAGTGGACAGTTTCCTCTTCCTGTTGAAGCAGCAGAAACTTGCATCTTGGTGGCCAACTGTTTGGGAATAAACTGAAGAGTAGAAACAGAGAGAATGACCATCAATGGAAGATTTGGCATTCATTGAGAAGTTTCCAGACAACATCAAGTGGGAGATTGTGAAGAAGCTTCAGGAGTCTTGGTTTGTAGAGGTTCACAAAGACAAGAAGGAAAAGAGTTGGAATTTGTTCGTGGATGCTCAACAGCAAGATACATGGGATGCTTGGTGTACTGATAATCTTATGTTTGTTCAATTAGCAACCCATTGGAAGTTGGTAGACAGAGTGTTTTTCACAACATACACTGTTGAAACTATCAGAAGTTGGCATTACTATGATGATGGCACCACCACAATGCTCAGACGTATGCATTTTGACACCTTCAAAACCGAATACCTTCCTCTGTGCAGTGGAATGAAAGCAGAATTCAGGGATGTTGAAAAGAAAGAAGTAGAAGAAATGTTGGCAAGAGAGTCCTTTAGAGACTGAAGCCTTCTGTTAACCCTCGGTGGAGCACTAACAACATAGTGGAGCCAACCCCCTGATGAATGACGCAATAAAGAGGCAAGCGTTAGAACGAGTCCAGAGGTACGTGAGAAGAGAGAAAGCAAAAATCAAGGCTGAGAATGAGCTCGCAGCAGAAGCCGCCTTTGACGCCCTTGCGGAACTCTTTACAGAAGCCCCAATGGCACATCAAGCCCTTCCTCCTCCTGCTGGAGGTCCACTTCCAAGCCAGATCCGTCCTGGAAATATTGATGACAGGCCAGCGAATGTAGTCCCATTGCCAGTTTTTAAGGGAGAGTACAATGAAGACCCCAATCTTCATGTAGCAGAGTTTATGGTAGCATGTGTGGCTAACAATGCCAGAACCCCTGAGCATTGGTTAGCAATATTCCCCGCCACTTTCAAGGGTGCGGCGTTTCAGTGGTATGAGAGACAAGCAGCAGGAACTTTTGGCACATGGGACGACCTGAAGTTGACCTTCCTCACTAAATTCAGGCGTGAAGGTTTTGAAGAGCGGATGCGAGAGGAATTTATGAACCTAAGTCAGTCTTCTGGAGAAAGAGTAGAAGCTTATGTCTCACAAATGGAATCCATCCTGAAGAGATGGACTAACCATAATCTAGATGATGGCATTCAGAAGGGGGTGTTTCTCAGAGGATTACAACCAGAAGTCCGTAAGTTTGTGGAGCTGCAAAGACCAGCCACCCTGCAAGCTGCAACAGAAGGTGCAAGACTGTACGATGAAGTGGAAGCTAGATTGGCGATGAATCCAGGAAGAGGAGCCCTACCTCCTCTTATGCCAGGAATGATGTACCCACCAAATGCAGTCCTAGGGACTGTCCCCTACCCTTACCAGCAGATGCCCCCAGTATCACAGTACAGTGCACCAAATCCACAATGGCCACAATCCATGCCTCAAATGGTGGTTCAACCACAACAACAATGGTCCCAACCAATTTCCTCAATGCCAAGTCAGCAGCAACAGTGGAACCCTACCAACTGGAGCCAACAGCCAACAGTTCAAACAGGAGCTTTGAATCGGAATCAGAATAGAGACCCCTCTGTACCAGCCCAACCGGTTTATGTAGTGATTACAGAGACTCCTCAAAACCCTCCTGTTAGTACCTCCGGAGGAGAAAGCTTGAAGGATTACTTATCCAACTCAGTTGCAAACATCAAAAAGGAGTTGATGGATGTGATTACAGAACAACTACAGACGTTGAAAGTGAATACCGCTAGCATATCCAATGTTGCAAGAGCAGGAAGAGATATGATGCGGTCAAATACTTGGTGTGGTAAGTGTCATCAAGCAGGCCATTTAGCCGCTGAATGTACACGAAAACCGACCATTCCTGGAGCTTTCTGTTCCTACTGTTTGCAAAAGGACCATACAGAGGACATTTGCTCTCTGAAGGAGATGCATGATAGGAGAAGGAAGGAAGAAGACGCAAGATTCAACTTGCTGGAATCCAAAATGATAACACAAGATATTGGACCCAAGCCTAGAGAGTTTGGTCCTAATTTCGGACCCAGAAGATTTCCCTCCCAAAGTTACAGAGGAAGACAGTCTGGCGGTGGTCAGAGAACAGAAGTGGAGTGTTACAGATGCGGAGAAAAGGGACACATCTCACCAAATTGTCCAAATCCTAGAAGGTCAGTGGATTACAAGCCCTTATGCAGTTGATGCAAAGGAGAAGGCCACACTGCAAAGGACTGTCCAAGCCCAGCCCCAGTGAATAACAGTGCTTCTGATAGTCTGGCCAAGGCCCAAGAGCCTACCTCCAATTTAGTGGAATTGGAAGTTGCTGCCATCACTCGTGCAAAGCAGAAGGAACCATCTATCCAGAAAGAAAATAACCCTCCTTACAGAACAGTGAAGTTCAATCTTCCACCAGAAGAACAGAACAGAACAGAGCCTAACAGTGCTGTACAGAGCACTACAGTACCACAGAGAGTTACAGAGACAGTTACAGAGATAGAACCAGAGGTCTAGGATACAAAAGAGGAGGAAGTGCCGCAAGTAGCAGAAGAAGTTCCCATGATTCCCCTGTTGGAAGAAAGAGGGAAAGTGAAAATGGGTGTTGCCCCATTCCCTAACCGGTTAGAGAAGCCAGTGGATCCTATTAAGGAATATGATCTGGTCAGAGATCTAGATATCTTTAAACCAAACCTCACATTCTGACAATTATTGATGTTGTCTCCCAGTTGCCGGAAAATATTCAAAAGTATACTGACAAGAAGACGTGGTTTAAGGATTGCTCCCTCAACAGCAACAAAGTCCAACAAGGCTCCAGAGCCTGTAAAAGAAGTGGATGTGGCTAACGCTTTCCTAGATCCGGGGACCCCAGAGACTGGCGTGTGGATAGAAGGCTGCTTCATTGCAAATGCACTGATTGATGGAGGTTCATCAGTGAACATTATGATGGATGTGATAATGAAGGATCTAGGCCTACAAGGTGTGCAACCCACCCAATGGCTCATCAGACTGGCGGATCAGAGTAGAATCAAGCCTTTGGGCATTCTCCCATATGTGAAGACTACAGTGGCTGGAAAAGATTATTGGCTAACCTATTTGGTGGTGAAGCCAAACTCTTATGGTACATCCTATCCTCTGTTACTGGGTAGACCATGGCTTTTTGAAGCCAGAGCAAGGACGGATTGGTTCAAAGGAACCTTGACCTTGGGTAAAGGACCCAACAGAGTGGTGCTGAAACTATATGGTTCTCAAAAAGGGCATGGATCTACCTCCTTGGAATTATCTTCTGACTCCCCTAATGAGGCTACAGATGGAACATCAGCAGATGAAGATGCTGTCAAACAGATCCTCCCCAAGAAAACAGTGGCACGTTCCTTAACAGTGGATACTGTAAGCCGACTTCCAAAAGATGCAAAGCCATTATCAATGGGTGAATACTTCCTGCATGAACCAGGAATGACTTCTGAAATCACTTCTGACAGTGAGATAGAAGCATGGATGTACTGCTCTCCCTGTTACATGGCCATAGCAGAGACAAAGACAGAGGCATGAGAGGAAACAGAGAATCTGTTCTTCTCTTACAGAGCTCCTACAGAGACAGAGACAGAAGTAGAAGCAGAATCAGAGACAGAAGCAGAATCAGAAGCAGAAGCAGAATCAGAAGCAGAAGCAGAAGCAGAGACAGAAGAGGATGGATATGATATGGACGAAGAAGGTTATGAAAGTGAAACGGAAGAGTCTATTCCACCCGAAGAGGATATATATGAAGAAGAAGTTCCAGAAGCTTCAGAAGCAGACGAGCTCATGCTATGGGACAGAATGGCAATGGTACCATTTGGTTTGGTAAATGGATATTCTTATATGCAAAATTCTTATACGACATGGATTAAGAAGAACAAGCCGTCTTTCAACAGTGGCTCATGCCATCCTCACCCATCCTTGCCAAAGAAAGATGATGATGATGCACAGTGCCAACAAGCACCAATCCCACCAACCCAATAGAAATCAGAAGGTCCCTGTTATGTGACGCTCCTAGATGTGTCATCTTCAGAAGAGGAGTCTTCAAGCCAAGAGGTAATCAATCTTGAAACCAAACCCGAAACGGCTCTAATCCCATTTCAACATCTCAAGGAGCAACCTAAGTTTCCACCAAAAGAAGAAGTTGGTTCTAGTGGGACATCAGAAGAGGACACCACTCCCTTGAAGGAGTCGGATCTGTATCCAGAAGCAGTCCGTGGGACCTTCATCCGTGAAGTAGAAGGTGAAAGGCAGTTAACCTTTGTGGATGCAGATGGCACTGAACGCCACTTGAAGGTGGGTAGCAGTCTCCCAGAAGAGGAGTTGTCAACCTTGTACAACTTGTTGAAAGAAAATTTGGACGTATTTGCATGGTCCTATAAAGACCTAAAGGGGATTGATCCCACAATATGTCAACATCATATTGACTTGGAACCTGATGCCAAGCCCGTACGGCAACGACAGAGGCGAATGAACCCAAATTATTCCACATTGGTGAAAGCGGAGTTGCTGAAGCTTCTGGAAGCCGAGTTCATCTATCCAGTGGCAAATAGTGAATGGGTTTCACCCATCGTGGTTGTACCCAAGAAGAATGGCAAATTGCGAATATGTGTGGATTTCCGAAAGCTTAATTCCAAGACAAAGAAGGATCACTTTCCTATCCCTTTCACCGACCAACTATTGGACACAGTGGCAGGACATGAGCTTTATTCCCTTCTGGATGGATTCAGCGGATACAACCAAGTGTAGATAACAGAAGAAGACCAATCCAAAACAACCTTCACCATAGAATGGGAGACCTATGCTTACCGAGTGATGCCATTTGGGCTCTGCAATGCCCCTGCTACTTTCCAGCGAGTCATGATGGCCGCATTTCAAAATCATCTGCACGACTTTATTGAAGTATATTTGGATGACTTCTGTGCCTATAGTTTGATCCGTGAACACTGGGAACACTTGGAACAATGCTTTGACCGATGCCGGGAGTATGGGATTTCCCTCAACCCCGACAAATGCATTTTTGGGGTCTCTTCTGGAGTTCTGTTGGGCCACATTGTCTCTGCACAAGGGATATCAACAGACCCTGCAAAGTCGAAAAGATCGTAGCTTTGACCGCACCCACCAACCACAAATAGTTGAGGGGATTCCTAGGCCATGTGGGTTACTACAGAAGGTTCATAGCCCATTTTGCAACAAAGGCAACCTCCTTGCACAAGCTTCTGAGGAAAGATGCAGAGTTTACTTGGACGGAGGAATGTGACAAAGCCTTCCACACTCTGAAGCAGTGTCTGATTGAGGCACCCATTCTGCAACCTCCTGATTGGACGAAAGAGTTCCATGTACACACTGATGCATCAATTGAAGGCTTAGGTGCTGTCCTTTGCCAGAAGGGCTCCTCGAAGCTGGATCAACCGATCTATTATGCAAGCCGAAAAGTCACTGATAGAGAACGGAACTATACAATGACAGAGCTTGAGTGCTTGGCAATGGTGTTTGCCCTAGAGAAGTTCCGCCATTACCTCCTATCCACCCACTTTAAGTTTTATGTGGATCATGAGGCCCTGTCCTTCTTGATGAACAAAGCAGATGTGAAAGGACGAATGATGAGATGGCTCCTTTTATTCCAGGAGTTCGACTTTGAGGTGATTACTAAGCCTGGTCGTTCCCATGTTCTGGCTGATCATTTGTCGCGTATCCCACAAACTGCAGACGAGGAGCAGGATGACCCAGACCTCCCTGATGCTTCCCTATTCTTGGTAGAAACTGTAACTCCCTGGTATGCAGACATTGCCAATCTGCTGGCAACCCAACAGTATCCTCCTGGTATTTCTAGTCGGAAAAGGAAGAAGCTCATGTTAGAATCAGCCGCCTACACCCTGCTAGTTGGCGCACTGTACAAGAAAGGCAAAGATGAAGTGCTCCGAAGATGTGTTGCAGGAAATGAGATTGGGATTGTTTTGAAGGCTTGCCATGATGAGCCATGTGGAGGCCACTTTGCAGGAGAAGCTACAGCCAGGAAGGCTCTGCTAGCAGGTTATTGGTGGCCTACCATCCACAAGGATACCTATGATTACTGTAAAAGATGTGATGCTTGTCAAAGAATGGGGAAACCCACGAAGACAAGTGCCATGCCACTGCAACCTATCCTTCCTCTGAAGCCGTTTGAGAAGTGGGGCATCGACTTTGTAGGTCCAATCGATCCTCCTACCAGAAGGAAGCAGAACCGATACATCCTCATATGTACGGATTATGTTACAAAGTGGTATGAAGCTAAAGCCCTAAAGCGGGACGATGGTAACAGCGTGGCCCTGTTCATGTACGAGAATATCATCACCCGTTTTGGCAGTCCCTTAGAGCTGGTAAGTGACAGAGGTACTCATTTCCTTAATAAAGTCATGGAAGAGTTGACAGAGTTGTATAAGATCCGCCATCGCAAGTCCACTCCTTATTACCCTAGAGCCAACGGCCAAGTCGAAGTCACCAATCGCATCCTCTGCTCGATTCTGACAAGAACGATTGCTGCACATCGTCGTGATTGGGATGATCGACTTACAGAGGCCCTATGGGCGTACAGAACTTCCCATAAAGCAGCAACAGGACAAACACCTTTCCAGCTGGTGTATGGTACAGAAGCTGTTTTTCCTGTTGAACTGGAATTACCTTCTTTGAGAGTGGCTATCAAAGAGCGTTTGGGGGACGATGATTCACTGCAACGCCGTCTCTTGCACCTGGAATGTTTGGACGAAATTCGTAGGATGGCTCTACAGTGCATGGAAGCCACGCAAGCTCGACGCAAGGCTTACCATGATAGCTTCATCAAGCACAAGGAGTTCAAAGAAGGTGATTTGGTCCTAGCCTATGATTCACGCTTTGGCAAGTTTCCTGGCAAGCTTCAACAGCGGTGGATGGGCCCCTATAAGGTACTTTCCGTCAACCCTAATGGCTCTGTCCAAGGGCAGACCCTGGATGCCTCTGATGATCCCTTTCTGATTAATGGATATCGCCTGAAGAAGTACTTCCCTCCTTGGGGATCTTGACAATTACGGTCACTTGATCTTTTCCCTCATTGGCGCAGCACTGTACTTCTTATGATGCTACTTTTGATAGCCATTCTTCAGTCACTCCTGATGAAGTGGACGCAACCCTCTGTCCCCTCAAATCCCCCCTCCAGCCTTGATCTCTTATCCTCTATTTTCCACCAGCGACAGTGGCGAGGTTGGTTCTGACAAATGGTCTTTCTACCATTCCCTTGCTTAATTCGAAAAAAAAAACAAAAAAAACAAAAAAATATACATATCGGTCATGGGAGAAAAGGACTTAGGTCCCTGTCATGCCGACCTATTCTTCGAGAAAAGGTGGAAACACCCTCGGGAATAGGGGAAAATAGAAAAAAATATATTTTAAAAAGAAAAAAAAAGAAGACAAAAAATAATAAGAAAAACAAATCTGTTATGAGAGAAGCGGAAGCAATTTCCTGTCATAGTAGGCCTCGTTCCAAGAAAAGGTGATAAACACCCTAGGGCGCGAAGCTGGCTGTGGAAAAGGTGGCAACACCCAGCAGTCCAGAAAGTGGATTCATTGATTGATATCCCTAGGATCCAATTCCGAAGCTACCTCCCTTGGTACGCTGTGTCCTGGGTTTCTCTGCAGAGCGTCTAACTGTCCTCTAGGAGACGACATGTTCCTATCTAACACAATGTTCGATTTGATGGCTACCTCCCTGGTTACGCCTCTTCAGCAACTGATGACGCGATCTTCATCGACAAACAATTGAGTGACGTGAGCTTTCATCCTAACCGGATGGGGAAGTGAGTATGGGTTGCCCTCTGTAACTATCAACAACGAGTGAGACAGAGGGTGGGGCGAGAGACCAGTTTTTCCCTTCAAATCAAATGAGAGGTGAGAAGTGTGAATTTACCCCTGCCTCGCGCCTGCGCGCGGGACAGGGCGTCTCACCTCTTCTTTTGATTTCCTTTTTTTTACAAATTAATTATTCAATTAATTTATATATATATATATATATATATATATTCCTCACCCTCCCTTTCCCCCAACGGACCCCTCCCCTCCCAACTACCCTTCCTCTCTCTCTCTCTCTCCCTCTCTCTCTCTCTTCTTCTTCCTCTTCCCTCTTTCTCTCTCCCCGGTCCTCCCGCCTGCAACCATCCTCCTTCCCTCTTCCATCCCCTCCCCTTCTTCCTCCATCCCCTCCCCTTCTTCTTCCTTCATTCGCCCTCCCTCTCTCCTCCTTCCGCCTGCTCCGCCCTCCCCTTTCTCCTTCTTCCCTCTTCCTTCCCCCACCTCTCCTCCTTCCTCTCCCCTGCCTTCTTCCACCGCCTTTCTCCACTTCCCCCGCCTTCCTTCACCTCCTGCCCCCTTCCCCCTCCCCCTTTCTCCTTCCTTCCTCCTCCCCCTCCTCCTCCCGCTGCCCGCATCCATGCCGCCGCCCGTCCACGACAGAGCTGTTGCCGCCTGCACCTGCTGGATGCCGCCTGCACCTGCTGGTCGACGCCGTCCGCCCCGGCTGCCACGTCCGCCGCCCTGACGAGCTGCCGCCGCCGTCGGAGGACACCGCCGCCGCCGTCTGAAGCAGTCGCCGCCGACTCCGCCAGCCTCGCCGCCGCCGCGCGCCCTCGACTCCGCCGAAGCCGCCGCCGCCGCCGCTTCTTCCTCCTCTTCCTCCTTCTTCTTCCCCCTCCTTCTCCTTCCTCCCTGTCACCCCAGGTAGGTTAACTTAACTAACCCTACTTAGCATTAACTAATCCTAATTCACTTAACCTAACCATCATTAACTCAACCTAACTAACCCTAGTTAGGTTAGTTCCCACTAACCCTAGTTAGGTTAATTCCCCCTAACCCTACTTAGGTTAACTAACCCCCTTTAGGTTAGTCTCCACTGACTTAGTCCCCCTAACTGACTTATCTGACTTCCCCTAGACTAACCTAGTTCCATTTGACTAACCTGACTTGCCTTAGTCTGACCTACATGACTTACACAGACTACCAGGACTTAGCTGACTTAATTTGACCTCACTTACCAAACTAAGCTGATTTTCCTGATTTACCTGATTTTATTAATTTATAAATAAATTTCCACCTCATAAAAATTCAGCAAAATTTCTAAAAATTCCCTTCGCTTTTTGCCAATTTTTGAAAATTTGTCAGCTGGAAATTTCCACCCCCAAAATTTCTGAAAATTACATATTTCCTAATTTATCCCAAAAATTACCAACAACTATCAAAAATTCATTTACCATTAGTAAAAAATTCTAAAAAAAATTCTAAAAAAATTCCCCTCACCCCCCTTGACCATTTTCCATTTATTTTTCACTTAAAAATATTATCATACATGGTACCCCTATTTTTACCAAAAAAAAAACACAAAACAAAAAAACGAACAAACGGAAATTAACCATAAAACTCTCTATTTTATTTTCATACACTCAATTGTGGCTATTTCCTCCATGGCTGCATTTTCATTTTTTCCCTTCATCAGATATTCATGTGCTATATATCTTGATTTCATTATTATTATTATTATTATTATTATTCAAAAAAAACAAAACAAAAAAAACACAAACAACAAAACAACCTCACAAACAAAAACCAACCATAAATAATCACAAATTACAAAAATTAAAAATAAAAAAAAAACAAAATCAACCCACCCACTAAGGTGTTGTCTTTGTTGTTTCGTCAGTGGTCTTTACTTTTCTTTTACTGGATTCACTTCTTTTGGGGGACTCTTCCGTGCGCCTTTAGGCATTACATACACACCCCTTTCAGGTATTTCTTTTATGTGCTTTATTTATTTTCATTTCCTCCTTAATCACTAATTAATTGTTAAAATGAACTCTTTATTCACCCACAGTTTCCACGCGCATTTGCGCTACACACACATACTTTTTTTTAAATTATAATAAACCCGCCATTCACTTAGCACGCGCTACGTGCGCTAAAGAGACACTTTAAAATTTTTCATTAAAATGAACCAGCCGTCACATGAGCACGCGCGGTCAAAAAAGCGCTCCACATCACCTTAATTTGTAATCAATGAACTTGCATTTAGAGACCCAGTCTGGGTATCGCAGTCCGGGATTCGAATTAACTCACCGCTTTAACCTAATAATTGGTAATTAAATTTATAAGAAGGAACCACAGTTTTCTTGCTAAGGTTTATCACTTAATAAAACTTCACCCATTCTTAATAATTTATTAAAATAAACCCTTCATTAAATTAATCCCCCCTCACTGCACTTAATCCCCTTTTTTAACGAACCGTTTCGTGGGATGGGTATGAGCAGTCATTAGAGTTATTTCCATGGTCAAACATTGGTTTATCAACGATGTAGTCTTGATATGTGTCGGATGTGGTGATGATTTGGTTTCCTGTCTTTGTTACGGTTACGGGTACGGTATGCAGTTTTTTCTTTTATTGCCTGATACGGGGTTCTGGGTGTTTGTTTGATGCATAGCATGAAGCTTTCGATCACATTTGTCTAGAGGTCATGTCGAATTTTTTCTAGGCTGTGGTTTGCTTGGGGTTAGTTGGTCGAGTCACTTTTTATTGTTTTGGTTGTTCTCTTATTCTTGGATTTTTGTCTGTTGCTTTGCAGGCATTCTCCTTGATTGTCTGTGTTTGTGGTGTGTGTGTAACCATCTGAATGGCGCCTTCTCATGCTCCTCCCCCTATCCAGTACGTCCCATTAGTTAGTAGGGATTACTCTTCCCTACTTACTTTTGAGCCTCTCACGAAGGCGGGACTCGCTGCTTTTGTGGCTACTTCCTTTCCATTGCTTCCCGAGGATCCGTCGTTATGTGATGAGTTTCTGGCCTCTTACAGCAAGAAGACAGGACTAGTCCAGGGAATTTCTATGACTTTGACACCTCGCGGTCTAGGGAAGGCTCTGTCTCTTCCCTCCAAAGGTGAACCTTTTGTTACCACTCGTCAGCTTTTCTCTAATGAAGAGATTCTAAAGCTGTTGCAAAAGCAGACAAGGGAAACGTTGGATGTTAAGAAGGCGATCAACTCTTCAGGAGTTTCCTTTTCCATGATCACTGATCCCATATGGAAGACGATCTGTCAGTTTCTCTAGGATAGGTTTATGCCTGCCAAAACGCCATCCCAGTACTTGTCCAAAGAGCTTTTTACAGCTTCCAGGATGGTGTTGAAAGGAGTTGCTATTGATTGGAGCACTTATCTCCTCACTAAAATGGATCAACATTTCGTCAAAGTCACCAGGGGTAATGTTACCAATGCCACATATGGATCATATTTCTCTGCCTTCTTGACCTATTCAGGTTTACAGAAGACTGTGCCTCCACCTCCTCCATCAGATCCCGTACCCCCTCCTCCACCTTCAGATGAGTCAGAACCCATTGATATAGAGGATGATGATTCTCCGCCTCCCCTGGTCATCCAGTGCAAACGCTTGAAGAGGGTAGCGAATAAAGCTCCTTCCGTACTTCCTTCAGTGTCCATCCCTGCTACCTCTGGCAGTGAACTCCCTGGGTATCTCACTTGTAATAACCTGTTCCGAGCACATCGCGAAGGATCATTGGACATATCAGTTCCCTCCCTGAATAGTCTAGTCTCAGGAGATGCAATTCCTTTCCTCTGTAAAGATATTCAGAGCTCCATTGAGTTGTCAGTGACAGCCTGTGTTCAACAGCTGTACACGTCTTTTTATGACGAGCTCATGCAGTCTAAGGACCAGTTGCATAAGGCAACATCCGAGTTAGCTTCTGCTAAGGATACCCTAGCGGATTTATTTAAGCAAATGGAACAACAAACCCAACTGGTTGCCACCCAAAGAGATGAGATCTCTTCTTTGAAGATCCAGTTACTAGAGGCTCAATCCCAGGTTACTAGCCTTTCAGAGGAGAAGGAGCGGATGTCCAGAGAAGCGCAGGAGTTCCAAGCTATCTTAGATGGCAAACTTTCAGCTTTACAGATTGCTAATGACACAGTGGCATCCCAAGCCTCCCAAATCAAGTAGTTGCAAGATCAACTGGCAAAGTCCCGCTCTGTTCCTCCAAGCCCTAATGTTCCCTTGATTCCTTCTCTTTCACAGCAGGACTTGGCTGCTCTTCAGAGACAGGCTACCTTGTGTCCTCTATTCCAAGCTAAAGTGGAAAGATTGCAGTCCAGAATGGACTTGTTATGGTCTGCATTTGAGCAGTTTCAGGAATATGTTCCACCAGACCATTCTTTCTTTGTCCACTACCACTTACAGAAGTTGGTCTTCTACATGAAGCTTTCCACGATGGATTTACCTCTTCCAAAGGATGGATGGAGTGGGGCTTGGTCTACTGAGTTGTTGACAGAGGTAGTAAGAATGGTGTTTGAAGATTCTATCACACCAGATACCATGTTGATGTCCTACATGTATCTACGAGGAGACTTGTTAATTCCAGATGAGGTGGATATGGCATGGTATGTGGGGGATGTGGTATTACAGGCTGTTTTATATGTCAACCATTTGAAGTTGCGCATAGCTGACATGTTCCAGAGTTATTCCTCCAAAGTGGCTGATTGTCATGATAATTCGTGGCATCCCATGATTGATTCTATGGTCCTGAATCAAAGACAAAACACAGCTCCTATCTCTGCCCAGAGTACTAATCAACTGAGGATGGATCTCTTAGCCTATCTTTCAAATCATAATCCGTTTGATGCTACCTTCTTTGATGCCTATCATAGACGATCTCTCTTAGGACCTTCTGTTCCTACCCTCCTCTATTACCAACAAATGGCTCACCGCTACGCTATATATCTTTCCCTTTGTCAATCTCATTCCACCACTATTTTACCCCTTCTTTTCCAACCTTCATCTTTCCCTCAAATTTCCATTTTTACATACTGTTCCTTTATTGAGGATAGGGTATTTTCCCCTTCTCCACCCTATCCTTCTCCATCCATTCATGTACCCTCCACATTTCCTATTTATCAGTTAACACCCTTCCTTAGTGATTCCCTCCAAATTTCTGCCACTCCTTCTGTAACCTTTTCTTCCTTTTATGATTTTTCCTATCCCTCCCTTCATCCACTTTTCCTTATTCCACTACCCTCTCCTAACACTTCTATATCTCAACCACCTACGTTGGTTAGTGACTGTGACGGGTTTGATAATCAGATTTCTAGAAGAAGGGGATGGAGTTCGGATGATTCCCTTACATGACCTCAGATCAATTGGCCAGTAATTCCAGGAGAATGGACAGCTTCCAGTCAAGCTTATCAGAACTATGTTCATTTTGCTCAGCAGTATTCACAGTTTGCAGATCCCTCAGTGAGATTAACTGCTCACTTTGCTTGGTACCTGGCGTATATGCATAGGCACTCTCATAATGATTCCAAGCCTATTCCAAAGTTGTGTATGAATGTCAATATGAGTATTGATTCCCAACAGCTGTATATATTGTATTTTCATGCCCTTTGTTTGCCTAACAGATACCTGGTCCTGTTGGAAAGGATGTGCTGTCTCCAGTTTTTTCAAAATCCTCTCAAAACCTTTGTAGATGAATCCTTGTCTATGGATCGTTTCCGACAACATCAATCTTTCAAGAGAGATCATCTTCATTGATATCTTTCCAATGTATGGTGGAAGCTTTTTAATGAAAATCTCTCTTTTTGAAGGAGTCATTTAGATGGTTGTGTGTAGTGTTTGTGTTGTGAGTTCATTTATGTAATACGAACGTGGTGGTTTCCTATTGGATTTCGTGTGCGAGCTACATTTTGGAGAATTGTGGTATTGGGGTTGTGGTTGTAGAGTTGAGACTGATGCTGATGAAGAAGAAGAAAACTCTTATATCCTTTACAAATTTGTTGTGATTTTCAGTTTAATAAGAAGTGTTAATGTATAAAGGGTTTTCCTTTCTTTGTATTTTTATATCAGATACAGGTTATAAGTTGGAGTCGTGGTGGATGGATTCTTTTTGAAAAGATAATTGAAGATTCAAGTTGCGATTTTAACAACACTTGTATTCCTTTTGTCTTGGATCGCGAGGACGCTTTCTTATTAAGTGTGGGGATATGTTGAGTGTTGAAATGACTTGTTTTTTGGCTGATTTTTGTTGTTTTTGAGAGCTGAATGGTTGATTTTATGAGAGGATTGATTGATTTGGAAGTGGTTTGAGAGTGTTTTGGATGATATTGATGGTGTTTTGGAAGTTCATGATGTTTATTAGTGGTTCTGTGATGTTATGATAGGTTCTGTATACCCTCTGTTTTGCTCTGTTTTGGTCTGTTTTGTTCTGATTATCTTCTGTAAGGAGGGATGGAGTATTGATTGATGAAGATTGAGATATTGTGAAAGCTTATTGAATGGTTTGTGAGAGTTTGGAATGGTTTAAGAATAAGTTATGTGGTTTTGATGACCTTCTGTAACCTTCTGTAGGTCTTCTGTAGAGCCTCTGTTTCTGTTCTGTTCTATTCTGTACTGTAGCTGTTCTGGTACTGTTCTGTATGCTTCTGTATGTGTTCTGATGGATGAGAGTGTAGCTTGGGAAAGTTTTCTAGCCTTGGAAAGAGGTGAATACAAGTGCAAAAGAGCTGAAAGAAGTAGCTGTTGAAGACTCGAGTGAAGACTAGAGCGAAGTGACAGTAGTGAGCTATGAAAGGACACTGTAGTGGCTCTGGTGACTCTTCATATCAGACATACCTCTTGGGAGGGGTATCCATGACCTAAGAAGGATTATTGAGAGTGATTTTGAGAGATTGTAGTGAGGATATGATGTATTATTGATAGAGAGAGAGAGAGAGAGTTAGAGATAGCCAATTCTACTGAAATAGAGTGATTGTATATGAGAGATTGAGAGAGAAGACTATGAAGATATTGAAGATGAATACTATATGATGTATTTCCATTCAAAGATGGTGTATTCCTTTGCTTTCTTTGTTCTATTGATGGATTTTATGAAGATATTGAAGAATATGATTGATTCTATCAAATCCGTGGGAGGTCTACATGATGCTGCATGAAGATTTGTTGTGCCTGGTGTTCTTTTCTTCATTGTGATCATATGAAACATAATAAACAAGCTTGTTGATGTTACAAGATAGATTTTCTTGCAAGAGAATTCCCTTTTCCTTGGTGTTCCTCTTGGGGCTCCATAAGCCCATATGGGAACCACTCACACGCACTTCTCGGCAAGTGCAGTGCCGCTGTTGCTATCAAGTTTGAGATTGTACCAATGATCTTTTACATGTTGCCAAACACTAAAGACATAGGCATGGAGTCGCTGCTAGGGTGAACCTTCAAGAAGCAAACTCAGTGCAATGTCGATTATGAGTTGCAGTGCATCCACCTCGCCATAGGCAATGTCCGCATTGTTACAGCTTTCAACAAGGGCTGTGCGACCTCATCAAAGTCCGGAAGGCCACCAGTAGAAATACTTGCAACCAAGTCTACGGAGGGGGGTAGTGCTCGGCCACCATCCATCGAATCTCACGAGCCACTGCTCACAACAGCAAAAGCTAAGGCCCAAAAACCTAAGTTTCAATGGAGGCCTAAACAACTGCAATTTCCGCCTAGGAGTAGACGCTCATGTCCTTGTAACACAAGAAACTCTAAACCTAGGAGACTGAGATGCAGTTATAGAAATCGAAGCATGATCAAGCCAAGATGGGTTCCTAAAGCCCTCTTGCACGTGCAAGGCTACTATGAGGGAAATGCCTGGATATGGATCCCCAAGGCCCGAATGGCCCAAGATACTAATCACATGCCGCCCTCAAGCTTGATCACCCCAAGCCCCATAGAACCTCAAAACCAGAAGCTGCAACGCTTCCAGAACTTGCCTTCTACAAGCTCGCCCACGCATAAGTCCAGAAGAGTTGAGAGAGAGAGAGCTGCGAGGAGATTGTTGAAGTGCCGATCGATTCGAGTGCCACATTGATTCCAGGTATGCTTGGCAGTTCCTTCTATTGTTTTGCACCTATTTGGAAGGCACGGGACGATTCCGTGGAGCAGGCATTGACCTTGAGGCATCGCGTGCGGGCCGTCATCCGCGCCGTCGGACCAGTCTGTCTGATTCCCAGAATCGGACCATTCAATTTCGGGAGTCAGACTGCTCGACTGCTAGAATCGGACCACCCTGTCTAATCCAATTCCCAGAATCGGACCACTGTGAGAATCGGAACCAGTCTCAAAATCGGACCACTTGACCCATTGCAATAGTTGGACCCCCCTTGTTCGACTAGGGAAATTGGACCTAAGTAAAATTTGACCACCCTGTCCGAGTCTCAAATAAGATCAACTGTGATAATCGGACCACTGTTTCTAGTGTGAAAATCAGACCAGCTTGTCCGATTCCCAAAATTGGACCACTTCATCATAACTTTAAATAGAGGGTTTTTAAACCTACCCTACAGTCCTGGCCACCCTATTCACATCTCTGACCCCCCAAGAAACCCAATTTAGCCCTTAGAAGCCAGAGGCCATACAGGATAACCGAGGATTCACCCCAAACAGCTAGACACTGAGCAGACCAAATTTAGAATTTGACTTGACTTTCGGTGACCAACCAACCAACCAACCCTGAGTCCAAGTGACTGCCCTCAAATAGAATGCATAAAACTGAAATGATAGGCTATTGTAAATAAACTGTAGCAAGATGCCAAACAATAACAAATTGTGAGTAGAAAAGAGGGAAGAAGATAGGAACAACTGACACTAAAGATTGTCACAACTACAGTGTGTTAGAAACCATACATGCAATAGGCATAGACATCATGCATAGGATAGGTCTCAAGGGTAAATGAAGAGAACTGTTAGATACATAACCCACTGGGCAAAGCTCAATACATAACCCAGAAGCATATAAATACCACTAACAACACCCTAATAGATATAAGTGCCAAGTCCAAGTTAAGAGATCAAATCAGCCTAGGATAGGGAAACTACATCCAATAAATATCAAAAGAGTATGTATAGGTCAAAATGAGTCCCACTATCTCCTGTAATAAGCTCAAGCACAACTACATAGAATAAATGCTCTATAGTACATCCAACCACTAATGTGGCTTAGTACATAAATTTAATTAGCTCCCAATGAAGCAAAAGTCAAATGCTAGACAAGCAAATAAATCTCAAGACATAATGCAAATGATGTCCAAATATCTAAGATCCATATAGCATACAATCAGAAGCATAAAACCTAATATATTCTTCAAGCCCATACTACACAAGCCATGA
The DNA here is from genome assembly GCF_053477565.2 of Lygodium microphyllum. Classification (NCBI taxonomy): domain Eukaryota; kingdom Viridiplantae; phylum Streptophyta; class Polypodiopsida; order Schizaeales; family Lygodiaceae; genus Lygodium; species Lygodium microphyllum. The sequence continues at coordinate 53,745,936 of NC_141136.1, read as the reverse complement.
AGCAACCGAGGCAAACCACAATCAAGATGAATATTTCCAAGCTCAAAATCAAAGCTCAAGAGTATCCCATAGCATATTTGAGTGCATAGATCAATGCTAAGCATCAATACATGTATATGAAACACTCAAATGACATTCAAGAGCACTAGGCATTTAGTGTTTCCTAAGAAAAGTTTGTTGTCCACTATATTACAGTAGTGAAATTTCTGCTAAAACTAAGCCAATTCAAGATCAATCAAAGCCTAAAAGCATTCTAGGTCATGTATCAAGCATCTCCAAGTGTCAAGATAACATTCAGGAATCAATACCAAGCCTCAAAAGCATCAAATGATAAGAAGCATATGCTTCTCCTATACAAATGACATTCAGCCTTGTTATTATAGCAATGAAATCTTTGAGAAATTTGAGCTAAATATGTGCTCAAATCAGCCCAATAAGCATCTCATATCAGTGCTATATCATCCCCAAGTATCCCACATCCATCACATACAAATGGGCATCTCGGGAAGCATGTACAAGCTCCAAAAACTAAAGTAGATCCTCTTAGCTCAAATGGTGCCTAGAATCACAAGGCAAATGTCGAGGAAGATTCCACAAAGGTTGCCAAGTGTCGGGAGCAATGCCTCTAACTGGAAGGATGTGGAATCAAGCAGAAGAAAGAGCAGGACATCCATGCGCAAATCACGTTGGTTGTCTGTGTTGATGTGACTAATACTATTGATGATGATGGAGCTTTGTAAGCACTCTAAAGTGCTCAAGTCGGCCAAGCGATACCTTGGAACAATCCTTAAGGGGGGAAGAAGAAGTCAGGTAAAAGATAGATCTCAATGCATACCTTGAGGTGAAGAATCCATGGTTACCCTTGTTAAAGAGTTGAAGCTTTGTCTTGGGTTATAGAAAATTGAAGGAAACATCTCCTCAATTTTGATGCAATGGCTCTTATACCATTTGAAGGGAGTGAGCTTGGAGTAGAAGCAAGAGCTATGGTGGAAGGAGCAAGAGTGAGAGAGAGACACAAGATGTGGGAACTCCAATAATCAAAATGTGTGACCGGCTTTCCCTTTATTCAAATGTCATTGAAAGAATCAAGAATGAAGTGATAATGATGGGCACCCATAACCTGCAATCTACAGGCGTGCAGGTACTGTCAATGCATAGTAATACATGGGTGGCTAGGCACAGATGCCTTTACCACCAAAAACACGCCTTTATATAGTCAAAAGGAGGACGCTTATTCATAAATGTCCCATATCAAGTGTCTAGCCTAGGTAACAGCATCCAGATATATCTGTCATGGCACTCCTACATTTTCCATGCCTCTTCCATTCGTAAGAGAATAAGTGAAACCAGTTTGTAGGTGGTAGTATTGGCTAGTAATCTTTTGTGGAGCCGAGCTAATTATTTATCCATATTGTCAAAGGTGCCAAATTATTGGTCATAGTCATACGTTATCCACATCAATTGTCATTTTATTGCTAGGAGGTATTAAGGTTATAAGGGCATGAACATTTTTTATTAGTATTGAGTGTTCCCACCATGTATAAGAAAAGGCATTGTACTTGCATATTTTTGAACCTATTATATATTATAGTTCTTCCAATTCAACAAAGTGATAAGACACTTTATCAGCATCAATAATGTTTCTTGTTGAGGCTACATTGTCTTTCATGCACCAATGCTTCTCAAGAAGTAAAGCTACCACATTCTCAAAAGTAACTAAGGCTAGATGTAAAACTTCAATAGTTGATTCAAAGTGTATGACATTTTATATGACATTTTATATGCTTTTGATTCAAAGTGTATGACATTTTATATGCTTTTGATAAGTATACCAATCTTATGTCCACACCTTCAATAGTTGATTCAAAGTGTATGACATTTTATATGCTTTTGATAAGTATACCAATCTTATCTCCACACCTTGAGACTGTGAGTCAATGGACTAAAGAATTAAACTTAGCAAGATGATCACTAGGTCCTCATTGTTGTCAATTTGCGTATCAAAAAGTTTAAGCTTTAAGAGACATTTAATTTTCTTATTTGTTTGCAAAACACCTCAAGGTTTCTCCAATTATGATATTAACCAAGCCATGCTTGAGAGTGGAAGATCTAATCTAATTGCACCTATTACAATATCATACTAAAGCTAAGTTGTGACTATGCATTGATTATGTTATACTACCGGTGATGTTGTGTATTAGTGCTAGATTGTGTGTGCAATAGTATTAATATTCACATATGTCATGCATGCACAAGTTATGTCTTAATGTGTATGAGTATTTTATCTAGTGTTTTAGTTCATAGTAGTGTGTTTTTCCTATGTGAATGAGTGCTTTCTAACTCACCTTGAGGGCTCTGATACTACTAACAAACCAATGCACAACTAAATGCATAAAGCCTATTGAGTGTATGAATACTTATGATGCTATTATTGGATTTACAAGTAAGGGCATAGCACACCACATGGTAGGGGTGGTAAAAACATCATACCCATTGTTGACCTTCAACCGATTGGTAGCTATTAATCTCTATAGAGAGGCTATGCCCTATCATACCAATCGGGGGTATGAAATGATTGCATGAGACAAATCTCTCTATAGAGAGGCTATGCCCTATCATACCCCCGATTGGTAGCTATTAATACTTCTTAGAGTAACACAACCACAATATGGTGAAATGATTCATGGAACCTATTAAAGGTCACTCAAGTGGATTATTCAAAACTAGGAGTGGAGTTAAGCTTTATGGTGGACTTAAGGTGAAGTTTGCATGAGACAACTCTCTCTATAGAGAGGCTATGTTCCATCACCTTGGGATTTGGTAGCTAATATTAATACATCTTAGAGTAATATGGTGAAATGATTCATGGAACCTATTGAAGGTCAACAAGAGGGTTGTCCAACCCTAGAAGTGGAGTCTGACTCTATGAAGAGTTTGAGGTGAAGATTGTATGAGACAACTCTCTCTATAGAGAGGCTATGTCCCATCACACTATGTAGGCAATGTGTTTGTAGGGAAAGAGGGGAGGTGAGATTACGAATCTCAAGGATGTTAGAAAATCCAAGCTCACACATAGGAGACATGATGCTAGATTTATGCACAACCTAGAAGAAAAGTTTCAATGTTATGAGGGCCCTTAATTTCATTTTGTTGGAGGAGTTATTAGCTAAGATAAATAGGAAAACTATTTAGGTAAAAAAATTAGAAAGCTCCTTGGACACCTTAGACATATATAAAGAAACTATCAATGGAGTCTCTTGTATTAGATGAAAAGGCTAGGTGCACAAAGTCATGAATATCAAACGGTCCCATCTTCAAATGTGTGGGAAGGTTCAATTTTTTCCATATCAAGCATATATAAGGTCATAAAAAATCATTCTTTTTGCTTACGTGTGTTTATGAATTCAAGTTACAAAGGAGAATATGATTGCCAAATTATTTTAAAGAGCCTCACAAGATGTTGTAAATTCTTTTTGTGATGTATGTGTTATGGCATTGGATCAGAAGATCATTTTTTTCTATTTTGCATATGTCCAATAGTAACAAAGCCCACCTCCTTGCCACCTCATCTTCAACTAAATTGGCAAGGCTTATTCCACTCCCTCCTCTTGCAAAAGACTCTAGATTGTAATGCTTTGAGTGAAAGACTCAAATGTGTGTGGGTGATGGGATAAACTTATATGGATGAGCGACCTTTACAAATTGGCTTTGAGGCAGTGTTGGAGAATCGTGATATTTTTCCCACATTGACATTGGTGAACCATGCAATATGAATTCCAATAGCCACTACCATGGCCTTGTTTCCTTGAACTTTAGCTTCACCTTGAACTTTTCATGGACCTCATGTTGGTAGAGTCCATGACATCCTCTTACAATACCACTATGCTTTTGCAACCTCTCTACTACCACAAACTCTACAATAGTATACTACACTTTTTCTCAAAGACCACATCAATTATACATTCAATTATTTTCATAAGTAGATGCAAGTATACATGTTTTGTTCAAAATCTATAAGTGGAGTTAAGCTTCCTCAATGATAACCTATGATAAGGCAAGCTCTATTATTGTCTATGGCCAATTTGGCCAATTTGATTCGTTTTCTTTGAAACTAGTATTACTTCAAGCTTATTCTTTTACAAGTCCTTAGATTTGACCCCCTAAGTGTTCTAAGAATTTCAAGAGGTACCTCTTTTGTGAATTTGAGGTGCCATGCAAAGATGCCAAGGGGTGTGTGTGTCTGTGTGTGTGTGTGTGTGTGTTCCTCATAGCAATGTGTGGATGAAGCAAGGGTTCAATGGGGTGGAAAAAGTTGTTGATGTTGAGGAGAAGTATACACAAAGGCATCTTGAGACATCATTTGTGATTTTGACAACACGATGTAACATAATTGAGCTCATTGATACCTTAGATTTTGGTAGCTGATGGCTACTTGTATTGTTCGAAGAGTACGGTGTACTTTCCATGGTCTTTCGTGCCTTGCTTACTACTATTGATTGCAATGGTACTGAGATGGAGTGCGAAAAAAGAATCGTGCAAATGGGACAGGGTGATAGGTCTAACCATAGGTGAGACAAGCTCCCTAGGTATGTTGGTCATGCCCTTGATGTGCCCAAAACAATTGTGGGGGATGTGTAAAGGGCTAGGGGACTAGGGACAGAGCCAGCCGACCAAGGTCATTGGATGTACCTAATTTGAGGACCCTAGGTGTTGTGTTGTAATCGTGGGTGCCTTTCTTCTTTTATTTTATTTTATTTTATTTTTCTTTTTTCTTTTAAAAAAAACATGAATACAACCACTGCAATTTGTTGAGGCTATTAGCCTTTCATTTGGATTGGGCAATGTCGAGATCCAAAGGTTGTGAAAATGGATATTACAACGATGATTGTGTTACTAGCCTCGATGCTAGAGGAACAGCTGTTGAGATGGAGAGATACACTTGAGATTTTGCAAACCTCTTTGTAACATGTGAGATAACGATACAATTGAGGTAGCAATTGCAGTGAGCCAAATGTAGAGTTTGGCCAAGAAAGAGAGAGTAGCCAATGACTATATGCTTTGGGCCATGCTAAGATGCAATGTGGGCTTTCTGCAACAAGGGTGATTTTCTCTTCCAGTAGTGGGGCTTTCGTCATGGCTCTTTGTTCTTGGTATTTCTATTGCTTTTTCTATAATGGCTCTTTGTGGGGTTGGTAGTCTTGTGGTAGCTTGGACATTGAACGCTTTCGTACAGAGACCTGTGTCGTCTTGTATCCATTTGACAACTTGTGAGAGTATATGCAAGTCATATGCTTCAACTATAATGAATAGGTGTGACTCAAAGAGACATCACTTATTTGAATCCGATGGTGTTTACTTCGATGTATATCACTTGCGCTTGATTATCTTTTTTGTTAAAGACGTGAAATGTATTAGAAGTAGGTAAGTAAAGTTTGTATAGTTGGGGAACCTGCCCCTTTTAACCACATAAAGACTAAAAGTCATGGCGAGATAGCCAATTGGTAAACATCTTATACAAAATTGGGGCTATTCCACTTGTATGAGGTGAGATGAGTTCGGGTGACCAGATGATTGAGATACTGCATGCAAACCATAATCCTGATCCATCATGTGAGGGGTCAAGGTCTGAGCAGCCGGGGAGAGTTGCGCATCTTGATTTGGGCTATCCTGAGATCTATTGGAGATGATGTCATGAGGGTTACTATCCAGTTGACTTGTTGTGTTAACCCTTATGGAGGGGTTGCCAGTGACTAGAGTTATTGTTGGTGGTGAGCTCCAATCACGCAAGGCAGAGGAGGCATTTGCTAGAATCCAAATGGTGTAGTCCCTGGCTGTTGCCATATTAATAATGCTTTGGAACAATTCAACAATTTCATTCTTTATTTTTGCTTCTTTTTCCTCTTTCGAGCATCTGTGGAAGTTCTGCACATTGCAGGTTGCTACCCTTTGGGCATTCCTTTGAGCCTTCCTCTTCTTGGTTTGGGGAGGAATTCTCACGTTCGGCCTGCGTCCTAGGCATTTCTGCTTTGGGCCTCGTCTTGGCAAATACTTCTTTAGGGTGGGCACATAGCGTTCCAGTGGTGGAGCTTGCGCCATGTGCTCCCTTCTGTGGAGGAGAGCTTCTGTGCATGCCAGTGGCATGGGGTACTCCATGACTGGCCATTATTGAGGAACATGCAAAATGTGATCCAAAGGTTAGACCCTAAGGCAGGACAGAGCTACTCGCATGAGAGAGATTAAATAGCGGGTTGACATGCGCATATGACAAGGAGGGGTGAGGTGAGGCATGAAATATTTGATGTAGAGCAGATGGCCCCTGTGATGATACTCGTCATGCCTCAAGTGTGGGACGGATTCCAGTCGGTAGCAGATATTCGCTCATGCCAAGTTGTGTGGACTGGCTGTGATGATTGAACGGAGCAAGGATCGTCCCCAGAGGAATAGACCGAAAAAGGGGGAAAGCCTGTAGGAAGGGACATCGCCCCGTCCACACCCCTTAGAGGTGTTGGCCAGGGCTGCATGCCCTCCACCTGGAGGTGGGAACGGTCAAATAACTTTTAGATGCGTGGTGAGAGGAGGACTTGAGGAGCTCAGCTTGTCAAGCCCAAAATTTTTGTCCTGTGCTTGATTATCATTTCTTGTGTGTGCTTTTTTTGGTATCGTCTATACGTAGTCACAAAACTCATTGTTTATTTATGTATACATTTATGAATCCATGTCACTTCGTGAGGATAAAAACCAATTGTAGAACTCATAATTGTAATGGAGTGTGGCACACACATCTAGTACTCGAGGCAGTCCACTCAATAACAATAGATATTTTACAACATCGAGTAGCATGGTACCTTGTTCGAGTCTACTCGCAACATGGAGCTCCTCCTCAGTGAGAATTTTATCAATCAGAGAGTTTTCTTGGCTAGTTCTAGCTAAGTCCATATCCTGAACAACAATCAGTACTCAAAAGGAAGTTGGTGCCACATAGGTTGGGTCTCTTTGAGACTGCCATTTGGCCAGTCGCTCGTCTGAGTCTTCTAGGCTTCAAGTTTGACCATTGTAGCATGGTTTTCAAACAACATTTTTCAAATTGACTTCGACCCTCTCATTGTCACTGTAGTTGCTCTATCTCTAAGAGATTTGGTTGGCAAAGCACATCGTTGAATGTCACAGTTAAGCGTAGTTCGTTGGCCTCCTCATTCGAGATGAGTTGCATGTGTTCATATAGGAGCTTGTCATAGTGCTCGTTAAGATATTCTTGCTCTTCCCAGGATAGAGGATATGGCAAGTATTCCTTAAGCTGCTCCCTAGGGAATGTGCCCATGTCTACAAGGATGTAGACACATGCAAATAATTTGAGTTTAGGATCCAACTCAGTCAAGCACTCTATGACACTTCTATGTTTTATGAAGGCTTGCTCGATTGCTATCTCATGCAAGGTTTTGGGAGTTTCCCTAGGCTTTAGCGTAGTTGGGGACTTAGGCCTAGATGAGCAAGATTCGTCAATGCTAGGATTGCTTATGTACTCGGGGTTTTCATGTTTCTCCTAAGGCTGTGTTGCTATTGCGCCATCGTTCTCCTCATATGTGATTGGCATAGTTTTGTCAACCTGTTATGACAGTGTTGTATCCACTCTTGATTGGTCTATGCAAGTTCGGTTGTTGGTGGATTGAGTGTTGCAAGCAACCATTGAGGGTAATGGTTGCTTTGACTTATTGGAACATAGATTGAGTGTTGCAAGCAACCATTGAGGGTAATGGTTGCTTTGACTTATCGGAACGCATGGATGTGTCTGAGGTTTCACCGATGTTAGGTGAGATGGCAATGGGTTCATTCATTCGTGGACTCGATGCTTTATTCCTCAGCTCTTCAGCACTCTTGGTCTCAATCTTTTTGGTGTCTACAACCACTTGCAACGGCCATTGTTTTCATTGTTTCCTCCTCTTTTTCTTTGGCAATTGAGGTGTATCTCTTGAAGAATCAAGACCCTAAACTAGGTCAATTGTTGATGTGCTTGGTCAGGCCTCAACATTCTTTGTTTCTGGTGTGTCCTCATGGGACATAGCCACGGTCTGCTGGACAGCCTCGCTAGGTTGTGAGGGTACAACTCCCTCTCTTTTTGGAGAGTCTAGCTCTCTAGCTAAGTCCCCTGCATTTAGCTCCCCATCTGATTGCATTGGCAGTTGTTCTTGGTTGGCATTTGCTCTAGACTCTTGTCCTTACCCATTGGAACATGCCTCCATTGCTTCTTATCAAAGCGGGTGTTGTTTAGAGTTTTTTTTCTCTTACTCTAGAGGTTCGAGTGACTCTCGTGTAGAACCAAGAGATAGTTTAGGGTTCTTGTCATGTGGGCTTGAATAAAGCCAACTGAAGAAATCAGGGTTGTATTGATGGGAAGCATAGAGATCTAGGAATATAGGGTCTTGAGTGAGGCAAAAGACATATGTGCTGACATCAAGAACCATGCTCCCTACTCCTAGCTTGCTAGCCACATGTAGATCTTCTTCTAGAAGCAGTTTATCATACAAGGGATGTTTTTGGACAGTCGTAGAAAGCTAGATCTCATGGACCATTGCCAACACTCTTAATGAGATTGGGGCAACATATGTGGGATCATGTATGGATGTCCAAAGGGCTTTCCTTTCCTCAGCAAGTGTCATTAGTCAGTGGCCAATTTTGGCTGCCAAACGCTGGTTGGAGTACCATTTTTGCACAAAGCTGCCTTGTCCTTTCCCTTTTTGTTTGATTGCTTTGAGCTTTTCCTTGTTTGTCTCACATTGAGCAGTATAGAGTGAGGGTATCAACAAGCATAATTCTCTAGATGTGGCCTTTAGGATGTCCTGTATGACTTCCTTAGCAACATCTACATAGCAGAAGCAAACATGTTGTTGCTTATCCCAAGTCAAGGGTTCGACTATGAGTTTTGTGCACTCTGGTGTTGGCCTTCCAATGTCCACATGGACGTACACACATGTGATGGTTGTTAGCTTGTGATCAAGCTTCATCAGGCACTTCATCTCTAGTTCATTGGTCAGGTGCACCATCTTCTTGGTCAAATCTTTGAGAGTTTTCTCCTCAAGCCTAGGTTTTAGGTGCTTTGGAAGTGTTGGAGGTGTCAAGGATGTTGGTTATGACACATTTTCTACATGTGAATTGCTAAGGACACATTCTGCAAGGGGCATCATCATGGCCAAAGGCTATGACTGCTATAATTCCTGATTGGAAGTAGTAGTAGCTAGTTCAACAGACTGGCTACTATGAATCAACTGTGGTGTCAAGTCCTTAGGTAGATTGGAAGTGGTCATGTCTTTTGTTGCCCTTTGAGCATTCACTTGTGTAGATCAGTTGAGCTAGCCACAATGGATTGCATAGGCATATCCTTATGTTGAGAGCTAAGGGTGGTGTCATGTCCCGCATCTTAGACATTTGGAAGCTCAGATATGGAGATAGAGATTGGGATTGAGTAGCTACACTTGACGATTGCTGTTGTGCTTCCTGTGTCCGTCTAGGGAAAGAAAATGTAGGAGGTTTAGGACTCCTAGGTGGACTTGGCACATGCTAAAAGATTTGCTCATGGCTATAAGATGACTCTATCATTTGCTTTATTGATCCATTAGCCTTATCATGAGCAACATTGTGCCTGTGGTACTCATTATCCTCTTGGGAAGTCAAAGGCTCCTTGGGTAGTAGCGGCTTTTGTGCACACTCAATGGTTACATCTGATATGCACTTGTTAAGCATGCTAGGCTAAGGATCTACCCTTCGAATAGTCCCGTTTGGTTTCTTGATTTCAATCGTAAGGGGCTCAGTCACTCCAATGTTTTTGACTTGAGACTTGTTTTTTTGTTTAGATTTCCTCCTGCGCTTATTCACTCTTGATACGTCCTGGTCTTCAACTGATAGAGGTGGTTTAGCAGAGGACTTTGGTACCCAAATCCATCGGTTACCTATGTAATACCCTTGAGCACGTAGCAACGCTTTGGATATCCATCGCGATGTTGTGCTGGCTCTCCATCGATACCTTTGTCTGTAAGGCTTGGGCTTCTTTTGTGGTCTTCTTCGATATTTGTAAGTCCAAAGCCTGTCCTTGGCATTGTCTCCTAACCTTTTGGTTTCAAGTATGGCCTCGCTCACTAGTTCTCTCTGTTCAAGATACGCTTGTATCAACTCTTTCAATAAGTCCTTGCTCTTATTACTAGGCTTGCATGATATGTCGGAATGTTCCTTGACTTTCCTTTTAGGTTTAATGAGGTCACCCTTGCTAAAGGTTGTGATTATCCTCACACCCGATAGTGTCACGTGTATCCTCTGTGCTACATAATCAGCCTCACACTTGGTTGCCCTTTTGAAGGGTCTTCCTAGGAGGGTTTCCTTTCCACAACTTGCACTATTTAAAGGAACATGGAATAGGATAGGCAAGCTTTCAGTTTCAATAGTTACGAGGATTTTGCACTTCCCTATAAGTGCTTGTGGGTGTCCCCCGTAAGGACTAAGAGTTGCATTAGTCGATGTGAGCTCTGGTTGGCCTAGTAGGGTCCATGCTTCATAGGTTCAGATATTAAAATTAGCTCCTTCATTGATGAGAGCATCGACACTATGCTCTCTTTTTGCAATGAGTTTGACTCTAAGATAAGCAAGCGGTACTGTGTCTTCATCTTCTGGGCTTAGCTTATAGATTCAAGCCTTCTGATACATGCCCTTGAGTCCCCAACTAAACAGCTAGATTTGGATTCTCTATTGATATCTTGGGTCATCTGTGCAGTGTTGTTCAAGGTGCATCTATCGTCAGGACTATCATGTCTAGCCATCCTTGTAGTAGCTTGATGTTGTTGCATTATGTTTTGACTAGATGCAATCCGAACGAAACCTATACATGTTTTTGTGGTATGGCCTTTTTGCCCTTGTTGGTTAGATTGGCCCATTGAGGTTTGTTCGGGTATGGGCTTTTGGTTGCTGTTTTGCAAGTGAGGATCTATGCTTATGCAGAGCCCTTACTACACTAGGATCTAATTTGGAGGACTTGTCACGGCGCACGTTTTCTCTCCAACCTACTTGGGGGAGGTGCGGAGGGCTGTTACGCTAAACACCATGCGCAATTTGAAGGACCATTCGTAGCTAAGTTTTAAACTACTTGCTCTAGCTTTAGCCTAGTGATAGATCTATAATGTGCTTTCGGCTCTATATGGTCTCTAGGTCTGTATTTTCTTGTCTTAGTTTTTTGGTCTGATTCCTAGAATCAGATTATTTGATTCTAGGTGGTCCGAATTTAAGAGTTGGACGGTCTGATTGGATTGGGTCCAATTTCGAAGAGTGGTCCGATTGCTAGTTGGGTCTAAGTCCTATGGTTAGTCTGCCGACTATTTGAGTGATCCGATTGTTGTGTGCGTCCGATAGGACACATGGGGTATTCGACTAGACGAGCGGTCCGGTTGGGGAAGGTTGTCTGATTGGATAGTTGGGTATCTGATCTGACGGTTGGTCCAATTTTCGTGTGTCCGATTCTGGGAATCGGACGTTTGATGCAACAAGTGTCTGATTTTGGAGTGTTTGATTCTGGGAGTCCGATTCTAGAAATCAGGCGTTTGATCCGATTTTGGAGTGTCCGATTCTGGGTAGTCTGATTTTGAACGTCCAATTTTGGATAGTTTGATTTTCGTGCATCTGATTTTGGACTATTCGATTTTTGAAATCGGACAGAATGGGTTGGTTAGATTCTGCAAATTAGACCATCCGATTGCAGAAATCAGACTCCGTCCATGTTCGATTTTGGGAATTGGACCTGGACGCGGTCTGATTCTGGGAATCAGACTTTGGTAACAGTGTCTAATTCATGCGGATGAGTTTTCAGCGATGACAAAAATCACTTGTTTTAATGATTTTGGTCATGAGGGGTCGCACAAACTTTCAGAATGTAAGAATAGACCCTAATGAAATATTGTGCCAACCTGGAATAGCAAATAAACTCCAAAATACAAATCAGCAAGAAAATCAAGTCCTCTTGCCGTGTTATGATAGTAGAAATCCCAATGCATGTTTTCCTTATTTTTTCTTTGTTTTTTTTTCCTACCCTAATGCATCCAAATCACAAAGCAAACACCTACACTACTCCAACTTACCTTTCCACATCCAAAAAACCAAAAACCTACTTACTGAGGAGATCAAATACCTCTTCAAACTCCCTCACTTCCTACCTATATACCTTGACAAGCATTGGTTTGAGAAAAACCCTACTTCAATGCTCGATTCAAAGCGCGTAAGCGCTCGAGGCTTGAATCCATTGGTCCTGGCAACGGAACCAAAATGTGTCGATTGCCAAGACCCACAGACCGCTTATTGTTCAAGCGTTCCAAGCCGAGCACTAATGGCTACCTTTCACATAGCCAACGCGCTATCCATCTCTACAACTATAGTGAGCTTACCTCCATGCCCGATTGAGTTGCCTTCTCTCCCGAGCACTCTAATAGCTCTACGATCCAAGTGCAAGCTTCAAGCAAGCTCCATCCTCAAGCTCCATGCTCCAAGCTCCATTTCCGCAAGCAAGAGAATAGAAGAGAAGAGAAGAAGAGAGGATAAGATAGAGAGCTTATCCACCATGGTCCCTCACCCTCACACACTCACTCCCTCACACTCTCACACTCCCTCTCTCAAGGATAAGCTCAAGCAAGAAAGCAAGAAGAAGAAGAAGAAGAAGAAGAAGAGGAGAGCTACTTTTGGCCACACACAAGAATGAGCTTCGCATTCACTTTTCAACTTTATATACAAAACCCTAAATCCCTTTTGGGTGGTCATTCCCTTATCCCCTTTTTTACATGGCCAGACCTTTTTCCCATTGTCCTCCTATCTTTCTAGCTTCTTTCCTACCGCCCATCTACCTTTATAATTTGCACTCAGGTGAGAGCCCGACGCTCTTAAAATAAATCATGGTGTGCCTTGCGCTCTTTTACAAAAATATTGACTTGCGCTTTTTCTTGTGCACCTTTCTCCTTGATTTGGGACTTTTCTGTAGTTCTTATGTTTTCAGATTCTTCTTGGCACAGCTTCGTCTTCCATTTCACTTTTGCCTTGGCCTTGACTTTTGCTTTAGATTTTTTGGATTTTCCGCCTTGTTCATCTGAGGGTTAACAGAAGGTATTGCCACTTATGCTAAATTGTCTCAATGTTATTAATTTTTGGAAAGAAAAGATTTGTCTTGGAAATAAACTTCTTAAAAGTTTATGTATAATGCATTCAAAATAACATGTTTGTGGTTGCAAGCTAGGTATTGATCTTTTCTAAAAATCATCAGGCTAACTGACTGAGGCAATATTTTGGTGAGCACATAACGCCAATTGAGGCAATGTTCTTAATGGCGGTAGACCTTCCCAAGGCCAACGTGAATAAAACCTACTCTAAGGGGTTTTTTTCTTTTGTTTTGCATTAGTGAGAATAGACCAATCATGACCCAAAAGGTCTTGTCATAGGAAACTCTAATTGGCAGGATGAGGTGAGGATACCAAGAGGCTTTGGTCATAAACACCTTAGGCTCTTACCAACTGCCAACTACCCTTTGATTTCTAGATTGTGTCCTAGAAGTTCCAATACTAGTTGGGGAATAGAATTTGGAGAGAATAATACTTCGAACGGAAAACATTGTAAAAGTCATTTTTTTGAAAGGAAATATTAAGAAGGAATTGCTTTACTCTATTTCTCTGTTGTGAATTAAAGACATGTAACGAATTTGTATCAGGAGATAATTGAAAGAAGTTGTTTTTATATGTTGAACCTAAGTGGTAGGTAATTAGGTAACTAGAACTACTCTCTCGAGGGAAGCAGGAGGATGGCGGACCCCCGATGGATCTAGACCTATCGCTAGGTGGTCTCGGTAAGCCAAGAGCTTTCCTAAGAAGGAATAAAAATTGCACTTGATGGACCATTAGAAACTAGAAAGCTCAACTCATATCACTTAAGAACCATGTGCAAAAGGGATTAAAGTGTCATACTTCACACATTCACTTGAACCCATCATAATGTAAGTCCATTTCAGTCAGCAAATTCATATGGGGAATGGAATCACGAACTACTAATACTAATCAATTGTTAGTAATAGGTTTGATAAAAAAGCCTCAAATCGATCCTCGTGAGAACGGCGGGAACTTCCACTGCAGGGTAGACTCAAGCGAGCCTAGTTAGCAAACTCCAAGGGTTTTCATCAAAATTCCAGATGGCACTCCCTAGGACATCTCTTGATAGGCTACTAATAAGAAGATACATGCTAAAGAATGTTCAATATGCGAGCACGTTACAAAGAGTAGAATGTATGTAAATTTGACAAGCCTATATAATGAGAGGAAGTATTAGGTGTGCAAATCAAAGCTAAATCAGCTCACAATCATCAATGTTTGCAAGATAATGTATATCAAAACCAATTGAGCATATATGCATATGCAAGAGATCCATATTGTCTTGAATAAACCCCCAATTAACCCTCAATATCACACATGGGTTGTAAAGACCATGTCGCACGAGAAATAAAAGGAATGAAATACTTTCAAAAGAACACTGCAAAAGTAAGCATAGAATGAGCATGTGTGGGCTATGGTCGAGAACCTTAGAAATAATATGAAATGAGTAAAGTACAAAGCACAAGTGCACTTGGGATATCATGATACAATGATTACAAGAAAAATCTTGTACAATGTGCTGGATGTTAAACAGGGAGAGGTATCTTCCACGTGAGAATGAAGTGTTGTGAGACTAGAAGAGAGAATATGTGGAAACTCATGTATGTACAAGATCTGTTGCATGTTCTAAGCACTAACCAATGCAAGATTAATGTCATTAGGAAAAAAATTTACAAAGGAAAACCAAGAAAAAGAAAAAAGGGGATGAAAAAAGTAGGATCGTCATCATCGTTTTGAGTGCCTTGCTTCCACATCATCTTCAAGAGCACCATAGCGCAGATGTTAATGTATTTCTTAGTTGCTTTGTGCAGACTGATGTAGCACCACACTACATTCAACCTTGCAACACCCAATCCACACTAGTGTATGCACTAGTGCACTCAAGTGCATATCCACAAGTTCTTGACACAATACATTATGCACACCAGTGCACTACACATCTTAGGACCTTCTATAGCATCATGCATCAACACCCAACCAAAACCACTCATACTACATTGAATCCCTTAGACCTTACATCTCTAGAACACACTATCAGTAGACATTTGCATTTAAAAATCCTTAGTGCACATCATAGAGCACTTGGTACACCCATGTGCACTACACTACCCATCACACCCAACACATTCACTCCACACTAACACTTTCCACCATCCACAAACCACAATAGTGCACACATGTGTATTAGATTATCCATAATGAATGAGCCACACCCTTGCACCAACCCTTACGACTCTTCACACATGCACAACCTATTATACTAGTGCACTAGCCTAACACATCAAGTGCACATGCATGCACTAGTGCATAGGTAGCTAGTGCATAGATGTGACCTGAAACACTCCCCCTGCATCATAGAGCACTACACATACATGCATTAGCGTGCCTTGAAAATCATGTGCATTCCATAGTGCATCCGTCACCACTTAGGTTACACCCTTTCATGTTAACTTCAATCCTTATACTCCCTAACCCACCCTGCACATACATACATCATAAGCACCCACCTCATTGCATCTTAGCACACACTTACATTGGTGCACTACCCTTGCACTTGTAGTGTATATAGGGCACACCAATTTACAATAACCCAACCCTAATGCACATAAGTGTACTTGTGCACCCATTGGTACACTCATGCATTAGTGTACTTACCTTGCACCATAGTTCCTAGGGCACCAAGTGTAGGTCCTTGCATGTCACATAGACTCCACTTAATCTAGCGTAGTTTTCATTAAGGGCTCTTCAATCTAAGCTCTGATACCAATTGAAGGGAGGAATCCCTAAGTGGAATCTCATGAGCAAAATCAAGAGCTATGGTGGAAGAGGTAAGAGAGAAAGAGCAAGAGGCACATGATGTGGGAACTCCAATAGTCACAATGTGTGACCGGCCTTTCTTTATTCAAATGTCATTGAAAGAATAAAGAATGAAGTGATAGTGATAGGCACCCACCACCTATAGTGTACGTGTGTACGGATACTGTTAGTATAATGAATACACGATCAGTTGCACACAAAGTGCATTTACCCCCAACACTTAAGGGTGGTGTTACCTTTTATCTTTTCACCCATCCAATGCAACATTGTACAACTGCAATCGCTACCTCTCAACAATATATGCTTTCTCTTTTTCATTTAGAACGTTATAAACATGCCCTTGCCCCATAGCCAACCTACTAGGACCTTGCCACATGTCTAGATATAGGCCTTGCTTCCAATGAAATTTTCTACTTGGACATACGTATGAAAAGAAAAGTCAACCGCATTTATTTGTTTGTATACTTGCATGTGCTATCCTTACATCACCTAGGGGAAGTGTTTTCGATTTATTTAGATAGAAAAAGCCCTTGACAAAAAATGTGTGACATATTTAGCCCTCCCCCTAGACCACACACACTTATGCACAACAATTAACCTGGTTCATACATAAACATAACTATGATGTTATTTGATTGACTTGCACTAGAACTTTTGTGCCTTCTCCAATCAAGTGCATAAATTATGTCTCCTCCATTCCATGCAAAAGACATAAGCAAGCTTGAAGGAAACATAGAAGTAGCCTTTAAATGATAGGTCTATGGGTTCTACGATTGGCCATTCCAACAACAATGCTCTCCATAAACCACATTGTCATAAACTTCTCCTTGATCAAGTTGAAAACACATATATGTTCCCAAGCTTCATGGCATCCCTTTCATATCCTACATGAACTTTCAAGCTTTCAAATAGCAAACAAAAAAAAAGATACCATTGTATCCTTATAAATATAGAGGAAACAATAAGGGCCAATGTTTCCTTTGATTTTTTTTTCTCTTCTTTTTCTCAAAAGAATAGGACTGATAACATATGTCCTACAATATCTCTTTTCCATCCAACATCAACTTCCTTTGATCCAGTTTGGACATTGCCTTGATGCCTTATCTATCACACATCTTTGCATACAAGTGTCCAAGAAAAGTGCTTTGCCAGGTATTAGAAAATAACAGCTCATACAGCACACTTGATTTCCCTTAGAGAAATCCTAAATCCATCCACAATCATCAATGTCTACAAGGATAGTGTATTCCAAAACCAATTGAGCATATATACATAGGCAAGAGGAGGGCAAGAGACTCCCACTTTCTCCAATAAATCAGCTTTGCAATGAAAAATAACAAAGTACTCCAAAAAGTCCAAGATTAAAGCAAAGCTCAATACACGTGTCTTATAACGTGGGAGTGACCAAAGACATGAAGCAATACATCCAAGAGCATATATCCACAATGAGCTTTCAAGCCCGTAAATGGGAAGCTACTAAAGCAAATGGCTACTATAAGTTTTACCAACGGAGCTGAAGTCTGTCTGGTTGCTCTCTTTCATTATCTTGAGACTGTGACTATATGCATGAAGATTATGTCTATTGGATGTATCTCTCTCTCGAACATTGAGTTTGAAAGTTCTCAATGCCAGTTGCATGCTCAATGTGTGTGTTAGTGGTTTGTACATATCACACTTCTTATTGCAGGATATACTTGGTAGTTGTAGATTGGATTTTATCACAGTTAATTGCTCACACTTGGCTTTGGGTTTTATTGCTGTTATTATTTCTAGCTTGTTGTAATTGCATGTTTATGCATCCTTTATGAGGGAAGATGCTTTGACTTAATCGTCATCTATTGGTAGTTAGTGGATAAGCCTACTCTTTGTTGTTTCTCCTTTGGTAGATATTGTATTGGCTTTGATTTTGGATTCTTTTGTTATCATTTAAAGTAGCCTATTTGTCTTGGCCTATACTTTTATTTCTTGCATTATGGTTGGTGAGTTGAATAATAGTGCTATCTTTAACATTGAGAAATTGGATGGCACAAATTACAACTATTGGAAGGCACAAATCTAGTAGGTTCTAGTGCAAACATTGCAGATAAAGCCATTGAGGCATGCAAGTGTAAAGACCAAACGCTTTGATGTGGAGGATTATCGTAGTATGTAGAGGGTGTGCTCTTGAATGAAGAGGCTAATTGAAAGAATATAGATGCTTCTCGCACCTCTCATGCCTTGACTGTCAGAGATAATAATGGTAGGAGTAGTAATGACTATGATGGAAGACACTCTCATAAGTCTCAATTTTAGTCATATGGACATTCTCACAATAAGTGCCATGGTTGTAAGTCTGCATTGTCTTGTCATCACTATTGTGGAAAGCACGGTCATACTCAACCATAGTGATATAAAATGTGTGATAGACAAGAGTAGGAAAAAGTAAAAGGATAAAGAGAAAGGAAAGAAGGATAATAGTAGCATTATCCCTAGCATGCCTAGTGTTAAGACTGAAGAGATTAATAATGTGTAGGCTGATTTTGATGATAACTACGTACTAATAGCTTCCTTTCTTGATGTCTCATTGTTGATTGATACCTTGTCTACCTATGCTTAGTGTTGATGGCTTGATTTAGGGGCTTTCTTTCATGTCACCCCTCATTGAGAATGGTTCCAATCCTATCATAGTCTAATAGGATTTATCAGATTGGTAAATGACCTAACATTGGATATTCTTGTTATTGAAGATGTCTAATTACAGTTTCCTTCACATAGTATGTTTACTTTGCATAATATACGTTATGTTTCAGCTTTGACCAAAAGCTTGCTTTTGGTTGGATAATTGGATGATGCAGGTTATGTTGTATCTTTTGGTGATTTCTCACGGAAGCTTACCCACGGGAATCTTGTCTTGGCACGAGGTCCCAGGCCTGGCACTCTTTATCCCCTGTATTTGGGTCTATCAACTGTGTTTTAGCAGTGGTGCCTATAGTATGCCATGTTTCAGCTTTGACCAAAAGCCTTCTTTTAGCTAGACAATTAGATGAGAAGGTTGTTGGGGTAAAGGCATATGTGCTTAACCACCTATGTATTCATTACATGACAGTATCCGCACACCTGTACACGGTAGAGGTGGCAGGCACTCATCACTTTCACTTCATTCTTTCACTTCATTCTTTATTCTTTCAGTTATATTTGAATAACGAAAGGTTGGTCACACATTGTGACTATTGGAGTTTCTACCCTTGTCATATCCTAATCTCCCTACAAAGAGACCTCTCACATCTGGGGCTAATCCTAGCCTCTGACATAATTAAAACCAATCCCTTGCTTGGTGAAGGGCTTCTGCACTACTAACCTTAGGGAAGGTTTAATACCTAACCATAAATTTGATAGTAAGGCATAATGACTTTTGTATAAATACACAACCAAAGCAATCATCATATCACATCAATAGATAGGAAAATGTCTCTTTTCTATAACATCAATTAGTGCAAAATAGTAATCTGCCTAAAATATTCATATACATCAATCAGTGCAAAATAGTAATCTGCCTAAAATATTCATATACATCATACAACTTCATGAATGAACAGATAACCATAGACTACACGTAATCTTTAGGACTTTCTCATAGACCTGAAGTATTCATCATGAGCGACTATAGGAACACATTATCCTAAATATCGTAGATCACAAGTTTCTGAAAGGGAAGTGGAACCCAGGAGGAAGAAGCTTGGCGGTGAGAGCTATGGTGGATGGAGAGCAAGAGCCAAGAGAGAGAGAGACTCAAAAGTGGGAACTCCAACAACCACAATGTGTGGCCAGGCCTTCCTTTATTCAAACTCTCACTAAAAGAATAAAGAATAAGTGACTGTGATGGGTGCCCGCCGCCTGCAGTGTGCAGTGGCAGGTACTGTCAGTGTAGTAATACACATGCGGCTAGGTGGAGGCGCCTTTACCCCCAACAACCTCCCACTTAAAGGTGAATCTTCCCTAGTGAGAGAGAAAAAGAAAAGATAGTACAACATGTACACATGTACAATAGGATGAGGAAAAAGAAGTCATCTTATCACCAGTCAGGACAGTACAAGCCAGAGAGCTCCAGAGCGGTCAACAGTTTCAAGAGAGAGAGAGCATACGGGATAAGGGAAAGAGTGTTGACCAAGGCCAGGAACTGGCTGAGGTAAGAATGGAGCTTGCACGATTGCAAGAACAAATGAGGAAGCCTATGCAGTTGCCTGTGCAGTGTATACACTGTGGTGGTAACCACCTCCCAGCTGAGTGCCAAGATCCTAGATCTAGGCCATGCTCGAACTGTGGCAGGTTCGATCATCACACATTACATTGCAGACTGCCAAGGAGATTCCCATATGCACAGCAATACAACCCTCCATACTTAGGCAACAGGCCACCTAACCTCTTTGGCAGGGGAGCCCACTTGGCGCTTCTAGAACCAAATGACGCAAGATCGGCCATTCCTAGGCTAGAGATGAAACCCAACAGGTATACCCAGACCACTAGGGCCCTATGTAACCCATCTGTCGAGTGACGCTCCTATTCACTATGTGGAAGAACCTAGTGAAGAGGAGACCTATGTGAACCCGTACATATCCTATGATGAGGAAGGCAATCCAGTCCTGATGGACCATCGACCAATACCCGTAATGGTGCTAGGTAGAGAAACAGGCAGAGGATTTGGAGGACCAAGCCAAGATCCAATCTCATTCTGGACTTGCGGTCATCCAGGCCATATTTCATCACGTTTCCCAGAAAGGGAACATGCAAACAAGGACAAAGCTAACCTTCGATGCACTGAATGTGAAATCACACACTTATTTCCTGACTGCCCTAGACGGAAGCCATCAATTAGTTCTGCCAACGTGCCTTCAGTACCCTTGGGGTTGTTCGGTGTGGAGACCTTTGACAGTGAGGATACGCCCATCCCACTGCATGTCATGATGCGATCACAGACAAAACAAACATGCATCTCATTGCCTGGGCCAAGTAACCTGGATGTAGCCTCGTTGGGAAAGAAAAGCTAGAGGAGAAGGAGAAAGAGAACGGACGCAAAGATTACCCTTAAGATTGAGGAAGCTACAATGCTAGTGACGGGAAAGAGGGTCACTGATGCAGAGGCAAAGACCTCAGACAACAAAACTAGGGAGTGCCAAGGTAGGGGAACACCCCCACCCCAGATTGCAACTCGAGGCTATAGCCAAAGTTAAGGTGTGGGTCAAGGATGCCCAAGAACACCTTAAGGATGTAGAACCCATACTAGAGGATCAAATTAAAGACCTCTCTAGTGTGGGTACATCCGTTTCACCATCGCAACCTCAATCGAGGAACGTACCCACACCATGTGAGATGCCACAGAGGCAAGACCAAGAAGAAGCATGTCAGCAAGCTAACCAAGACATATGGCCAAAGAATGCTGACCAAGGAGGAAGGCAACCACCCAACAACCTCCTCACCACTTTAGTAACCACTCCAGTAACCGTGAGCCTAGGAGATCTGCTTCGGCACCACCCTCCCTTATGGCAAGAATTAATGCATTGGGTGGAGGGAAAGGAGGAGCATACTACCACTGACTTGCAAGAGCAGGACGTAGTCACGTAGATTCCAAGCCTAATGCTACACTTAGTTCCAAGGTCACTGCATGTCAATGCTTTTTGGGAAGGCAATGAGATGCATGCAGTCTTACCTATCTTAGCCTTGGGAGATGTAACACGAAAAGGAATCGTAGACACAAGCGCCGGTGTTAGTGTCTTGAGTCACGCAGTTTTACAAGCCTGGGGAAACCCACACGTGGAAACAGCTAGGTTCAATGTCACATTGGCCAACGGAATGAAGGTCAGACCATTCGGGGTGCTAAAGAGTTGGCCAGTGAAGGTTGCATGGGTGCAGTTTTTCGTGAACTTCATTGTCATTAAGGGAGTGGACTACGGCATACTGCTAGGCTGACCTTGGATGAGGAACGCGCGAGTTATTAAAAATTGGGGCAAAAATCTCATCTTCTTGGGGAATAGAACATAAGCGGTAAGGGTTGAGATGGATACCTGAAAGACTGCCCCAGCCGACCTTGTTGCTATCTCAACCATGCTAAAAGGTGATGCACAGGCAAGCAAACCCTATGGGTCATTGACCAAGTACATCCCTTTCCCTAAGGACGAGCGGGATTGGATGCATGTCTTGGCAACCGTTGACCTACCGTTCTCAGATAAAGAAGAGCTATATAGGCAAGCTACTAAATCCCCAAGCACACTAGCAAGGGAGCCCATCGTGCCACTCTGCATGATGGCAGGAAGCTCATGTAACCCAAGGAAACCAGTCTCATTCCATATCCCCACCAACAAGCTTGAGCTTTCGGGAATCATAGAGTGCCTTACCGATAAACTGAAGGGAAACATGGCCGCCAATCTAAAACCCCTAAGCGATCTTTTGGCTAAGCTTGAGTGGAAATGGACCAAAATTCACGATCTTAACCTGTTATACAATTGGGCTTTAGTCAACTTGGCAGGGGAAGGCGAGAAGCCTTGACCTGTGTTCATTGCTAACGGCTTGACCAAGGATGAGGAGGCTAAACTTGTTGCTCTCCTACGAGAGTATGTCGACGTGTTTGCCTGGTCCTTGGAGGAACTTAAAGGAGTCGACGCTAGGGTTGTGACCCATAACATACCAATGGTTCCAAATGCAGTGCCAACAAAGCAACGACCTTACCCTATGAATACCAAACATGCCCATGAAGTGAAGGAGGAAATCGATAAGCTCATGGAGGCGGGATTTATATATGAGATTGAGCACATGGATTGGGTATCACCCATAGTGATCGTTATGAAAAAGAATGGTAAAATTTGAGTGTGCATGAATTTTAAGAAAGTTAATGCCGCTACGAAGAGGGACAACTACCCCTTACCGTACACCAAGGAGAGGGTGGCAAGCAAAGAAGCCTATACCTTCCTAGATGGCTTCTTTGGCTATAATCAAGTGCAAGTGCACCTTGACAACATGCACAAGACTTCCTTCACCACGGAGTGGGGTGTATTTGCCTACATCGTTATGCCCTTTGGGCTAATGAATGCGCCTGCAACCTTCCAACGATTAATGTGCACCATCTTCAAGGATATGCTTAGACAAGAGTTAGAGGTGTTCGTAGATAAGCATACAGTCTAGTTGGGTTGAACACTTAGAAAAGTTGAGAGCTGTCTTTGAACGATGTCGATTATACAACCTCTTGTTGAACCACTTAAAGTGTCAGTTCTGGGTGAAGCACGGATGTATCCTAGGGCACGTAGTATCAAGGAATGGCATTGCCACCGACTTCTCAAAAGTCAAGGTCATTGTCGACTTACCACCACCCATTAACTACAAGGGCGTTCAATGTTTCTTAGCCCATACGAGACACTATCAACGCTTTGTACTGAATTACGCACTGATTGCTAGACCATTGTACAAGCTGCTGATCGTATTTGAGTGGACTGAGGAATGCTAGCGTGTATATGAACAATTGAAGAAGGCTCTCACTGCACCAATCTTACAAGCCCCAGACTGGAGCATAATATTCCATGTACACATAGATGCCTCTAAGTTTGCTATTGGAGCTATTCTATGCCAGCCTGGTGAACATAACCTAAATTACCCCGTGAGTTTTGCCAGTAGGTAGCTCACCGAAACGGAGATGAACTATTCCACTACAGAAAGGGAAGGGTTAGCCATGGTGTTTGTTGTAAAGAAATTTAGGCATTATCTGGTGGCCACATCCTTCGTCTTTTTCGTTGACCATCAAGCCTTGCTTTATCTTGTGAATAAGCCGTACACTACAGGTCGCATAGTGAGATGGTTACTTCTCTTGTTGAAATTTGATTTTTCCATGGTTGTACGTAAGGAAAAGCAACACTACATGGCTGATCACATGTCCCGCATACCCACAGGAAAAGCTACTGGACAAGGCATACCTGACGACCTACCGGATGCTCATCTCTTTAGCATGTCTAGCAAAAGAGACTTGTTTAGGGCTGATTTGATGCCATATTGGGCCGATGATGTAGTTCAAGTGCTAGAGAACGGTCTGCCTGAGAGACATATTGAGAAAGCTAGGCTAAGGAGACTTATCTTAAAAATCCACCCATACCAACAGATCGTCGGCCAACTCCATAGGTTAGGACAAAGACAGTTTGTTGCGTAGATGTGTGTGTGAGCACGAGATGCACGATGTATTGAGAGAAGCGCATGGCGGGATGGAGCCCCAAGAGGAACACCAAGGAAAAAGGTAATTCTCTTGCAAGAAAATCTATCATGTAACATCAACAAGCTTTTATTTCATTCTTTTGATCATCAAAACAAAGAAAACAACAATTCTTCACGCAGTATCATAGTAGATATCTCCCACGGATTTGATAGAATCAACCATATTCTTCAATATCTTCACAAAATCCATCAATAGAACAAAGAACACAAGGGAATACACCATCTTTGAATGGAAATCAATCACATAGTATTCATCTTCAATGTCTCCATAGTTCTCTCTCTCAATCTCTCATATACAGTTACACTATTTTGATAGATTTTACGATCTCTGACTCTCTCTCTCTCTCTCTCTCTCTATCAATAGAACATCATATCCTCACTACAATGCTCTCATAATAACTCTCAATAATCCTTTTTAGGTCGTGGATGCACCTCCCAAGAGGCATGTCTGATATGAAGAGTCACTATGGCCACTACAGTGTCTTTTCACAGCTCACTACAGTGTCTTTTCACAGCTCACTACTGTCACTATCACTTAGTCTTCTCTTCAGTCTTCAGCAGTTGTTTCTTCCACTTGTTTTAGCTCTTTTGAACTTAGATTCACCCTTTCCAAAGGTTAGAAAACTTTCCCAAAGTCACACATACATTCTATAGAACACCTACAAAAGGTCTACAGAACAGTCACAGTACAACACCAAAATAGCTATAGTACAGTTATAGTATAGAGACAAAGCAGAGACAGAGGCTCTATAGAGGGTCTACAAAAGGTCATCAGAACCTCATAACTCCACTGAGAATCATCATGAACTTCTAAACATAATCAATATCATCCAAAACACTCTCAAATACTTCCCTTACAACTATACATCACTCTAAATCCATTAAAAATCAATCATTCAGTCCTCAAAAACAATAAAAATCAGTCAAAAATTCAATCTTTTTCCACTCTCAACAGAAAGGAAGTGTCCTCGCGACCTAAGGAAAAGAAGAATATAAGTTCACTAAAGAGCTCAATTTTTTCATTTGTCAGATCTTCAATAATCTTTTCAAAACACAACCCCAACTTATCACCTATATCTGATAGAAAAAACTACTAAAGGAAAACTCCATTATTCAATAACTCATTTGATTAATCATTTAAAAAAACCAAAATAAATTTTTAAAGGATATGAGAGGTTCTCTTCAGATTTCCACCACAGGCTTGTCTTCCACCAGCAATCTTTTGAAAAGAGCTCTCGAACAAGTATTCGCAATCAACACGAACTCATCACATTCAATTAAGACAACACATACACTAACACTAACACAACCATCTGAATGACACCTCCATAAAGAGATATATCATTAAAAATCTTCCAAAATACATTGCAAAGGCATCAATGAAGATGATTCCTTTTAAAAGCTTGGTGGTTTCGGAAGCGATCCATGGAGAAGGATTCATCTACAAATGTCTTTGGAGGATTTTGAAAAAACTGCAAGCAGCACATCCTTTCTAGCAAGACAAGGTATCTGCTAGGGAGACATAGGGCATGAAAATATAGGACATCCAACTGGTGGGAGTCAATGTTCACATTGACATTCATACAAAGTTTTGGAATGGCCTTTTGATCATTATGGGAATGCCTATGCATGTATGCTAGATACCAAGCAAAATGAGCTGTCAATCTCACCGAAGGATCCAGAGATTGTGAGTATTGGTGAGCAAAATGAATATAGTTCTGGTATGCTTGACTGGCAGTTGTCCAATCTCTTGGAATAATTGGCCAGTTTATCTGAGGTCCTGTAAGAGAATCATTTGAGCTCCATCCTCTTCTTCGGGGAATCTGTTGATCAAACCCTTCATATTCCTTAACCAACTGAGAGGGTTGAGAGATAGAAGTGGCAGGAGATGGAAGTGGAATAAGTAAAAGTGGATGAAGAGATGGGTAGGCAAAATCATAAAAGGAAGAATAGGTTAAAGGAGTGGCTGAAAATTTTAGGGAATCACTTAAAAAGGGTGTTAATTGATAAATAGGAAAGGTAGAAGGTACATGAATGGATGGAGAAGGACATGGTGGAGAAGGGAAAAATACTCTATCTTCGATAAAAGAGCAGTATGTAAATATGGGAATTTGAGGAAAAGATTGAGGTTGGAAAAGTAGGGGTAGGATGGCTATGGAATGGGTTTGATAGAGGGAAAGATAGAGATCATAACAATGAGCCATTTGTTGGTAATACAGTAGGGTAGGAACAGAGGAACCTAAGATAGATCTTCTCTGATAGGCATCAAAAAAGGTGGAATCAAATGGATTATTTTTGGAAAGGTGAGCTAAGAGATCCACCCTCAGTTGGCTAGTGCTTTGTATGTAGGTAGAAGCTGTGTTCTGGCGTTGATTCAAGAACACAGAATCAATCATGGACTGCCAGGAATTATCAGGGCAAGTGGCCACTTTTAAAGAGTAACTCTGGAACATGTCATCTATTCGCAACTCCAAATAGTTGACATACAAAACAACTTGTAAAACCACGTCTCCCACATACCAGGCCATATCCACTTCATCTGGAATCAACAAGTCTCCCCGTAGATACATATATGACATCAACATGGTATCCATTGTGACAGAATCTTCAAATACCATACGGACCACTTCTGTCAATAACTCAGGAGACCAAGCCCCACTCCAACCATCCTTTGGAAGAGGAAGATCCATCGTTGAAACTTCATGTAAAAGGCCAACTTGTGCAATTGATAGTGGACAAAGAATGGTCCGAAGGAACATATTCCTGGAAATGCTCAAATGTAGACCATAGCAGATCTATCCTGGACTGCAATCTTTTCACTTTATCTTGGAAGAGAGGACACAAGGTAGCCTGTCTCTAGAGAACTACCAAGTCCTGCTGTGAGAGAGAAGGGATCAGGGGAACATTAGGGCTTAGAGGAACAGACCGTGACTGTGCCAGCTGGTCTTACAACTGTTTGATTTGGAAAGCTTGTGATTCCACTGTGTCATTAGCAGTCTGTAAGATTGAAAGTTTGACATCTAAGAGAGTTTGAAACTCTTGCGCTTCTTTGGATATCCTCTCCTTCTCCTCTGAGATTCTAGTGACCTCTGATTGAGCCTCTATTAACTGAATCTTCAAAGAAGATATCTCATCTCTTTGGGTTTCAATCAGTTGGGTTTGTTGCTCCATCTGCTTAAACAGATCTACCAGGGTATCTTTAGCAGAGGCTAACTCGGATGTTGCCTTATGCAACTGGTCTTTAGACTGCATTAGTTCCTCATAAAAGGAAGCATACAGCCGTTGAACACAGGCTGTCACTAACAATTCAATTAAACTCTGAATGTCTTTACATATGAAAGAAATGGCATCTCCCGAGACTAGACTGGTCAGTGAGGGGACTGATATGTCCAACGAACCTTCTCTATGTGCTCTGAACAGGTTGTTATAGGTGAGATAAGCACGGAGATCCCTGCCAGATGTAGCAGGAATGGTCACTGAAGAAAGAACTGAAGGAGCTTTATTTGCTACCCGCTTCAAGCGTTTGTGTTGGATGACTAGGGGAGGAGGAGAATCCAGATCCTCTATATCAATTGGTTCGGACTCATCTGAAGGTGGAGGAGGAGGTATTGGATCAGATGGAGAAGGTGGAGGCACACTCTTCTATAAACCTGAGTAGGTCAAGAAGGCAGACAAGTAGGATCCATACGTGACATTGGTAACATTGCCCCTAGTTACTTTAACGAAATGTTGATCCATCTTTGTGAGTAGGTAAGTGCTCCAATCAATAGCTACTTCTTTTAACACCATCCTTGAAGCTAAAAAGAGCTCTTTGGACAAGTAATGGGATGGTGTTTTGGCATGTATAAACCTGTATTGGAGAAACTGGCAGACCAACTTCCATACAGGATCAGTGATCATGGAAAAGGAGACTCTTGAAGTGTTGATCACCTTCTTGACATCCAGAATGTCCTTGGTCTGTTTTTGTAATAGCTTCAAAATCTCTTCGTTAGAGAAAAGCTGGCGAGCTGTAACAAAGGGTTCACCTTTGTAGGGAAGAGACAGAGCCTTCCCTAAGCCTCGAGGTGTCAAAGTCATGGAAGTACCCTGGACGAGTCCCGACTTCTTGCTGTATGAGGCCAGGAACTCATCACACATCAATGGATCTTTTGGAAGCAAGGGAAAGGAGGCAACCGCGAAAGTCGCAAGTCCCGCCTTCGTGAGAGGCTCAAAAGTGAGTAGGGAAGAGTAAACCCGACTGACCAGTGGGACATATTGAATAGGGGGAGGAGCGTGAGGTGCCATTCAGATGGTAAACACACACCACAACACAGACAGTCACAAAGAATGCCTGCAAAATAACCAAAGGGCTATCAAAAAGGAATCAATCCAAAAAGAAGGACACTCATACAAACATAGATGTAACTAACCCAGTGACCACCCCAAACAATACACAACCTAGAAAAATTTTGGCATGACCTCTACACAGATGCGACTGAAACCTTCATGCGATGCAACATTCAAGCACCCAAATCCCCGTATCATGCAATAAAAGAAAAAAAAAACACACCATACCCGTAGTCGTAACACATGGACAAATCAGACTACCATAAAAATGGACATCAAGACTGGACCATAACCGGGATCATCAGTGTCAACTAATAGAATTTTACGCGCCCATCCCACGAAGCAAGCTTATTAAAAAAGGGAAAAAAGAAATGCAGTGAGGGGGAATTATTTTAATGAAGGGTTAATTTTAATAAATTATTAACAATGGGTGACATTTTATTAGGTGATAAACCTTAATAAGAAAACGACGATTCCTTCTTAAAATGTTAATTACAAATTATAAAGTTGAAACGGTGCTTTAGCGCAACCTGGACTACGATGCCCAGACCGGGTCTCTAAATGCAAATTTCTTAATTAAAAATTAAGAGTGATGTGGAGCGCTTTTTTGCCAGCGCGTGCTCTTGTGACGGCTGGTTCATTTTTATTACAAATTAAAGTGCCTCTTAAGCGCACGTAGCGCATGCAAAGTGAACGGCTGGTTGAGTTTTATTATTATGAAATGGTGTGTTTAGCGCGAATGCGCATGGAAAATGGGGGTGAATAAATAGTTCATTTTAACAGTTAATTTGTGATTAAGGGGGAAATAAAAATACATAAAGCACATAAAATAAATACTTGGAAGGGGTGTGTATGCAAGGGCCTGAAGGCACACAGAAGAGTTCCCCAAAAGCAATGAATCTAGTAAAAGAAAAGTAAAGACCACTGACTAAACAACAAAGACAAAACCTTAGTGGGTTTGTTGATTATTATTATTTTTTAAAAAAGTATGATGATTTATTAATATTTATTGATTTTCTATGGTTTTTGAATTTTATATTTTGTGTGTTTGATATTTGAGGGGTATTATTGGTGGTTGTTGGAGTTATGTGTGTGGTTCTAGATTTGATTTTTAATAAATTGTATGTGGTTGTGGATTTATTTTTTTTTTAATTTTCAAAAAGAATAATAATTAAATATGGATATGTGATTAAGGAAAAAAAATTTTCAGCCA
The DNA here is from genome assembly GCF_053477565.2 of Lygodium microphyllum. Lineage (NCBI taxonomy): Eukaryota > Viridiplantae > Streptophyta > Polypodiopsida > Schizaeales > Lygodiaceae > Lygodium > Lygodium microphyllum. The sequence goes on along the minus strand of NC_141136.1, from coordinate 53,716,200 downwards.
TTTAGGAAATATCCACAATTTAGGGTATGAAAATAAGATGGGGATTTTTATGGTTAATGTTTGTTTGTTGGTTTTTCTTTTGGTTTTTTAAATATGGGTGCCTTGTATGAAAATATTTGAAAGTGAAAAATAAATGGAAAAATGTCAAGGGGTGGGTGAAATTTTTTGGAAGTTTTCACTTTTTTTTTTGTATTTTTTAACTAATTTTAAATGAAATTTCTGTCTTTTTTAGGTAATTTAGAATAAATTGGAAAATATTTAATTTCCTGTAATTTTGGGAGTGGAAATTTCCACTTGATAAATTTCCAAAAATTTGTAGAAAGATAGGGGAATTTTTAGAAATTTTTCTAAGTGGAAATGAATGTATAAATTAATTAAATCAATTAAATTAGGAAAATTAGGTTAGTTTGGTAAGTAGGGTCAAATTAAGTCAGCTAAGTCATGTTAGTCTGTGTAAATCATGTAAGTCAGACTACGTTAAGTCAGGTTAGTCAAAGGGAACTAGGTTAGTCTGGGTTAGTCAAAGTCAGGTATGTAGATTAAGTTAGATTCTAACTAACTTAGGGTTAGTTAGGTGAAGGTGGGGACTAACCTAAGGTGGGTTAGTGTAACTAGGCTAAAGTTAGTGTAACTAGGGTATGGTTAGTTAACCTAAGGAGGGTTAGTCTAACTAGGGTAGGGTTAACCTAACTAACTGGGGGTTAACCTAACTAACTAGGATGAGGTCAACTAGGCTAGGGTTAGTTAACTCAACTTGGGTTAGGGTAACTAGTCTAGGGTTAGTTAACCAAGGGAAGAGTTAAGTAACCTACGCTAGTTTAATCGAGGTAAGGTTAATGGAACTAACCTAGGGTAGGGTTAGTTGAACTAGGGGGGGGTTAACCTAACTTAAGTAGGGTTAGTTGACTAGGGGGTTAACCTAACTTAAGTAGGGTTAGTTGACTAGGGGGGGTTAACCTAGGGGGGGGGGGGGGGTGAATGTAACTAGGGGAGGTTAGTTAGCCTGAGTAGGGTGAATGTAACTAACCTATGGTTAACTAACTCGACTAGGGTTAGTGTAACTAACTTAGGGTTAGATTAACCTAAGTTAGGGTTAGATTAAGGGTTAGATTAACCTAAGTTAGGGTTAGATTAAGGTTAACTCAACTTGAAGGCTAACTAACCTGACAGTTAGAGGAGGCGGAGGAGGAGGAGGGGGGAAGGCGGCGGCGAGGGCGGCGGCGCGGTGGAGACGCAGCGGAGGCGCGGGCGAAGGTACGGATAGGGTTGACCGAGCAACAGGGACCTAGTACCACACAACAGACCATCCGCTAACGTCCCCACACTTAAAACATGACCGTTACTGACAACAGAAGGTGTAGGGTTAGAAAAACTTGGCCCATATTGTCGAGAATCAAGGTTGACTGTCGATGGCACGTCCACTGTCATTGTCGGCTGCAAGAGGTACCAAGGTATCTTCACAGCACACATCCTTCATGGTAGGGACCACGCGGCAGCACCCAGGGAGGTAGCTGGTTGAAGGAATCACAGGAAATTCGTTGATGATGAGGAATATTACACTCAACTCACAATCACTCAAATGGATTGAAAGAGCAGTCTCGGCATCTGTTAAAACATTGCTCTAGGTGTCCCCAGTGCTCTCGGATCAAGCTATAGACACAGAAGTCATCAAGATACACCTCAATGAAATCATACAGATGATTCTCGAAGGCAGCCATCATTACTTGTTGGAAGGTGGCAGGAGCATTACAGAGTCCGAATGGCATCACTCTGTAGACATAGGTCCCCCATTCTGTGGTGAAGGTTGTTTTGGATTGGTCCTCTTCTGCGATTTGGACTTGGTTATATCGGCTGAATCCATCCAAGAGAGAATACAGCTCATGGCCCACTGTGTCCAACAGTTGGTCTGTAAAAGGGATAGGGAAATGATCCTTCTTCGCCTTTGAATTGAGATTTCGAAAGTCAACACATATTCGAAGTTTCCCATTCTTCTTGGGTACTACCACAATGGGTGAAACCCATTCACTATTAGCCACAGGATAGATGAACTCTACTTCAAGCAATTTCAATAATTCGGCCTTCACCAAAGCGGAATAATTAGGATTCATATATCTTTGTCTTTGCCTTACAGGTTTGGCATCGGGCTCTAGATCAACGTGATGTTGGCATACTGTGGGAACAATCCCCTTTAGGTCTTTATACGACCAAGCAAACACGTCTAAATTCTCCTTTAGTAGGTCTCGCAAGACCACCAATTCTTCTTTTGGAATATTGAGACCCGCTTTCAGGTGACGTTTGGTTCCTTGAGCATCTAAGAATGTTACTTGTCTTTCACATTCCACTTCGCGGATAAATGTCCCACGGATTGCTTTTGGGTAGAGGTCTGACTCTTTCAAGAGAATCATATCCTCGTCCGATGTCCCACTAGAACCAGTGTCCTCCTTCTGAACAGATGACTCATTTGTCTGTTTAAGTTGCTGGAAGGGTATCAGATCTTTGTTTACTTTTGTTTGAGTGGTGACCTCTTCAGGACTCAAGGCTTCATCTTCAGAGGATGCGTCCAGGAATGTCACACATCACAGACCTGCTAGAGGCCGTGACTTTGAGGGCTTGGGCTTTTGTTGGCAGGGGGCATCATCATCATCTTTTCTTTGGATTGAACAGTCAGGGCGACAGGAGTCACTAGTGAACTTAATTTTTATGCTTTTAATCCATTGCTTATACAGATTCTGCATACTTTGTGGTCTATTGACCAACCCAAGCGGAACCATGGTCATTCCATCCAATACCCTGAGATATTCGGCCTCTGAGGTCTCTATAGGGACATCAACTAGATCATCCTCTGTCAGAGGGAATTCTTCATCTGCACTTTCATAACTTGCTTTATTTTCTTCCTCATCATTTTCATCCTCTTCCTCTGAAGGCTCTGTCTCTGCTTCTGTAGAGGCTCTGTAGGAGAAGAACAGATATTCTGCCTCTGCATCTGCTTCTGCTTCTGTCACTAGTTCTGACTCTGCTTCTGCCTCTGCATCTGCTTCTGCTTCTGCTTCTGTCACCAGTTCTGACTCTGCTTCTGCCTCTGGCTCTGGCTCTGGCTTTGTTACTATCTCTGTGACTGTCTCTGTATCCGCTCTGTCTCTGCTCTGTAGACGCTCTGTATCTGCTCTGCCTCTATACTGTCTCTGCTCTGTAACTGTACTGACTCTGCTCTATCTTTGCGACTATCATGTAACAGGGAGAATAGTACATCCATGCTTCTATTTCACTGTCAGAGGTGATTTCAGAAGTTAATTCTAATTGAGGCAGGAGGTATTCTCCAATGGACAAGGATTTTACTTCCCTTGGTAGTTGGCTTACAGTGCCCACAGTTAGGGATTGTGCCTCTGTTTTCTTAGGAAAGATTTGCTTAACAGCTTCTTCATCTCCTGACGTACCATCTGTTGCCTCGTTAGAGGAGTCGGTTATGACTTCAATGGATGTGGATCCATTGCCTTTTTGCGATCCATACAGCTTTAACACCGCTTTGTTGGGTCCTCTAACTAGGGTTAGGGTTCCTTTGAGCCAGTCCGTCGTGGCTCTTGCTTCAAAAAGCCAAGGTCTTCCCAATAGCAGAGGGTATAAGGTTTGACTCTACTTTGGTTTGCCAATCTGATAAGCCACTATGTAGGTTGAATTCCTTGCAACCCTAAGTCCTTCATTGTGACATCCGTCATTATGTTTACTGATGAGCCTCCATCAATCAATGCATCTGAAATGAAGCATCCTTCTATCCACACACTAATCTCTAGGGTTCTAGGATCTAGGAAGGCATTAGCCACATCTACTTCCTTTACAGGCTCCGGGGCCTTATTGGTCTTGGCTGCTGTTGAAGGAGCGATCCTTAGTCCATGCCTTCTTGTCAAGATGCTTTTGAATCTCTTTCGACAGCTGGGAGACAGCATCAGCAATTGCCGAAATGTTAAGTTTGGTTTAAAAGTGTCTAGGTCCTTGACCAAGTCATAATCTTTGATATGATCCACATGCTTCTCCAACCGGCTGGGAAATGGGGCTACACCCACTTTCATCTTTCCTTTTTCTACTAGCAATTGCTACATCGGCACTTCTTCTAATTTTGGAAGTACTTCTATATCTTCTATCTCTTGGGCCTCTCGTCCTGTCTCTGGGACTATCTCTGTAGCCTTCTGTGGCACTGTAGTGCTCTGTATTGTACTGTTCTATTCTGTACCGCTTTGTCCCTCTGTAGGTAGGTTGAACTTCACAGTCTTGGCAAGAGAGTCATTTCCATTCTGAACCATTGGTTCCTTCTTCTTAGTTCACGTAACAACAGCAACTTCCAACTCTACCAAATTGGAAGCAAGTTCTTGTACCTTCTATTGGCTATTAGTGGCATTGGCCTTTACAGGGGATGGACTGGGACAGTCTTTTGCAGTGTGGCCTTCTCCTTTGCATCGGCTGCATAAGGGCTTGTAATCCACAGATCGTCTAGGGTTTGGACAATTTGGGGAGATATGTCCCTTTTCTCCACACCTATAACATTCCACCTCTGATCTCTGACCACCGCCAGACTGTCGTCCTCTGTAACTTTGAGAGGGAAACCTCCTTTTCTCCACACCTATAACATTCCACCTCTGATCTCTGACCACCGCCAGACTGTCGTCCTCTGTAACTTTGAGAGGGAAACCTCCTTGGGGCGAAATTAGGACCAAACTATCTAGGCTTGGGTCCAATATCCTGTGTTGTCATTTTGGATTCTAGCAAGTTGAATCTTGCATTTTCATCCTTCTATCTTCGTTCATGCATCTCTTTCAGAGAGCAAATATCCTCTGTATGGTTCTTCCGCAAACAGTAAGAATAGAAGGCTCCAGGAACGGTTGGTTTTCGGGTACATTCAGTGGCTAAATGTCCCGCTTGATGACACTTTCTGCACCATGTATTAGAGCGCATCACATCTCTTCTAGCTCCCGCAGGAGTGGATATATTGGCAGTATTCACCTTCAGCGTCTGTAGCTGCTCTGTAATCACATCTAGAAGCTCTTTCTTGATACTTGCAACTAAGTTGGATAAGTAATCCTTCAGATTTTCAGCTCCTGAAGTGCTTGTGGTAGGGTTTTGGAAAGCTTCTGTAATTACTGCATAAATTGGTTGGGTAGATCCAGAAGGTCCTCTGTTCTGGCTCTGATTCAAAGCTCCTGTTGAAACTTGGGGTTGTTGATTCCAGTTGGTATGATTCCACTGTTGTTGAGTCGCCATTGGAGGAACTGTTTGAGGCCAATGTTGTTGTGGTTGAACCATCATTTAAGGCATTGTCGTCTGCGGTGACCACACTGGATTAGGTGCACTATACTGTGGCACTGTTTGCATCTGGGGATAGGGGTAGGGAACTGTCCCTGGGACTGCATTTGGTGGGTATACCATTCCAGGCATGGGAGGAGGTAAGAGTTCTCTTCCTGGAGTCATTGACAGCCTTGCTTCAACTTCGTCATACAATCTTGCACCTTCCACTGCAGCTTGTAGATTGACTGGTCTTCTCAATTCCACGAACTTACGAACTTCTAGTTGTAGGCCCCTGAGAAACACTCCTTTTTGGATACCTTCGTCCAAATGATGGTTAGTCCATCTCTTCACGATGGATTCCATTCGTGAGACATAAGCTTCTATCTTTCTCCAGAGGACTGACTTAAATTCATGAACTCCTCTCGCATCCGCTCTTCAAAATCTTCACGCCTGAATTTAGTGAGGAAGGCTAACTTTAGGTCGTCCCATGTGCCAAAAGTTCATGCTACTTGTCTCTCATACCACTAAAATGCCATACCCTTGAAAGTAGCGGGGAATATTGCTAAGCAATGCTCAGGGGTTCTGGCATTGTTAGCCACACATGCTACCATGAATTCTGCTACATGAAGATCAAGGTCTTCATTGTACTCTCTCTTAAAAACTGGCAATGGGACTACATTTGCTGGCCTGTCTCATCAATATTTCCAGGACAAATCTGACTAGGAAGGGACCTTGAGTCGCCATGGGGACTTCTGTAAAGAGTGCTTTTAGGGCGTCAAAGGAGGCTTCTGCTCTGTGAGCTCGTTCTCAGCTTTGATTTTTGCCTTCTCTCTTCTCACGTACCTCTAGACTCGTTCCAATGCTTGCCTCTTTATTGCATCATTCATCAGGGGATTGACTTCAACCAGTTGGTCTGGACTCAACAGGATAGTGTCAGAGGGGGCTTTCATCTCTGATAGATTCTTTGGCCAGCATCTCCTCTACTTTCTTCTTCTCAACATCTCTGAATTCAGCTTTCAAACCACTACAGAGGGAAAGATATTCTGTTCTGAAAGTATCAAAACTCATTCTTCTTAGGATCGTTGTTGCGTCATTATAATAATGCCAGCTTTTGAGGGTTTCAACAGTGTATGTTGTGAAAAACACTCTATCTACAAACTTCCAGTGGGTTGCTAATTGGACAACCAGAAGATTATCAGTGCACCAAGCATCCCATGTATCTTGCTGTTGAGCATCCACGAACAAATTCCAACTTTTTTCCTTCTTGTCTTCGTGAATCTCTACAGACCAAGACTCCTGAAGCTTCTTCACAATCTCACACTTGATGATGTCTGGAAACTTCTCAATGAATGCCAAATCTTCCATGGATGGTCATTCTCTCTGTTTCTGCTCTTCAATTTATTCCCAAACAGTTTGCCACCAAGATGCAAGTTTCTGCTGCTTCAACAGGAAGAGGAAACATCCCACCACATAGAGCATGCATCATGATGGTGATATGTTTCTGCCATTGTGGGATAAAATTCTTGTGAAAAGTGGCTTTGATAATGAGAAATTCCAACTCTTCAGTGGAAGAAGAAACTTTACAAACATCCATTGAATTCTTCTCTTCTTGGCAACGCCATTTCCTGCATTTTCAGCCTCTTCTGGTGCTTGTTGATGGCAAGTTTCCCCGGCTGCGCACCAAAAACATGGAGTCCCAAGAGGAATACCAAGGAAAAAGGAAATTCTCTTGCAAGAAAATCTATCTTGTAATATCAGCAAGCTTTTATTTCATTCTTTTGATCATCAAAACAAAGAAAACAGCAATTCTTCATGTAGCATCATAGTAGATATCTCCCACGGATTTGATAGAATCAACCATATTCTTCAATATCTTCACAAAATCCATCAATAGAGAAAAAACACAAGGGAATACACCATCTTTGGATGGAAATAAATCACATAGTATTCATCTTCAATGTCTCCATAGTTCTCTCTCTCAATCTCTCATATACAGTTACATTGTTTTGATAGATTTTATGATCTCTGACTCTCTCTCTCTCTCTCTCTCTCTATCAATAGTACATCATATCCTCACTACAATGCTCTCATAATAACTCTCAATAATCCTTCTTAGGTCATGGATGCACCTCCCAAGAGGTATGTCTCATATGAAGAGTCACCAAAGCCACTACAGTGTCTTTTCACAGCTCACTACTGTCACTGTCACTTAGTCTTCTCTTCAGTCTTCAGCAGAGCTGTTTCTTCCACTTGTTTTAGCTCTTTTGAACTTAGATTCACCCTTTCCAAAGGTTAGAAAACTTTTCCAAAGTCACACATACATTCTACAGAATACCTACAGAAGGTCTACAGAACAGTCACAGTACAGCACCAGAACAGCTACAGTACAGTTACAGTATAGAGACAAAGCAGAGATAGAGGCTCTACATAGGGTCTACAGAAGGTCTTCAGAACCTCATAACTCCACTGAGAATCATCATGAACTTCTAAACATAATCAATATTATCCAAAACACTCTCAAATACTTCCCTTACAACCATACATCACTCTAAATCCATCAAAAATCAAACATTTAGTCCTCAAAAACAACAAAAATCAGTCAAAAATTCAGTCTTTTTCCACTCTCAACACGGGATAGCTTGAGGACACTTTAGTGGGAATACAACCGCCCGTAAGGTGCTACAATCCCAACTATGGTGGACCACCCTATTCCGTGATGTTGCTAAGTTTTCAAACACTGCGATGAGTGCCAGAGGACTAAGGTGCCCATGCGCAAGGACAAGATGGAGTTGACCCCCGTAATAGCACGACAACCCTTCGAAAAATGGGGCATTGACTTCATTGGACCTATCACTCCTGTGGCACAGTACTCCCAGGCACGCTACATCATTGTGCAAATTGATTACCTGACAAAGTGGGCAGAGGCAAGAGCCACCAGGAAGAATGATGCTAGAACCACTGCGAAGCTCTTGTGGGAGCAGGTCTATTCATGTTTTGGTTGTCCAATTGAACTAGTAAGTGATCAGGGCATGAACTTCATTAATGAAGTGATATCCCACCTGCTCTCGACCTTCCTAATCATTCATAGAAGGTCCTCGCCCTACTACCCTCAAGCAAATGGCCAAGCAGAATCCACAAATAAAATCCTAGTCAACATGCTTACTAAAATAGTATCCACATCACGAAGTGACTGGGATAACAAATTGATGGCGGCCTTGTGGGCCTATCGTATAGCTTATAAGACGGCTGTAGGAACGCCCTTCAGGCTAACTTATGGAACGGAAGCCATTCTACCCTTAGAGTTCTTTGTCCCTAGCTTAAGAATAGCAACCCAGGAGCGTTGGGAGGGAAGAGAGGCTTGGACCAACCGCTTAGTGGAGTTGGAGCGTCTCACGGAGACTCGACTCTTAGCCACCCACGCTCTAATTTGTGAGAAGGCATGATGAAAGATGTGGTTTGACAAGCATGTCAAACAGCGCAACTTTGATCAGGGGGACCTCGTTCTACTATACTTTGTGAAGGGTCACAAACAGAAAATGAAATTTCGAGGACTAGGACCTTTCCGAGAGTACGTACAATTAGTAGAACATGCAATGTTGAGTTGGAGACACTCAAAGGTGAAGGAATAGGCTTCTTCAATGGTAGTCGCATGAAAAAGTACTATCCTCCTTCCCATCCGTTGCACGAGCCGCCTATGCTTGAATCCCTTGTCAACATCTGCATGGCCACAATTACCGAATTGACAAATCAAGATGAAGAAGCAGTGGCACCCGCCTACCTACGAATCACGGGTCACTACAGAACGAACATATTCTTTTGATGCCTTGATCAACGAAGGTGCCGACTATAATATCTTGACGCATGACTATTGGACACGCATTGGTCAACCTAAATTACAACCCACAAATGCTAAACTCATCCCATTTGGGGGAAACACTTACTCACTCTTAGGAAAATGCAAAGTGGTTGTCTCTATCGAGTCTGAAAGTATAATAGTCTTCTTTTATGTGTTGCCAAACACTAAAGGGGCTAGTAATAAGTCACTACTAGGTCACACTTTTAAAAAGCAGACGAATTGCAATGTGGACTATAACCTAGATCGCATCCATCTAGCTATAGGTAATGTGCGCATAGTGACTACTTTCAGCAAGGGTTATCTTGATCTAAATGCAAAAACTTCCATTCACTAAAGAGGACCTGACAAAGTATGGAATCAGCGTTGAGACACGTGGATTTAGCCAGTTCACATTCAAGCATACCATGAATTTAGATGAAGCCATCTTGGAAGAGC